>NW_010399475.1:43003-79058 GCF_000710305.1 Buceros rhinoceros silvestris
AGCAGGAATAGCTATGTAATCCAAACTTTCTTGTTTCCTGAATAACCCAGTCCTAGGCACAATTGGGCTTCAGTGATGTGGGGGGAATCTTATTAGGAGATGCAATGAGGAAAGAAGGCTGGCTTTTGTAAGTGGTAAATGAAGTAGTTATTAAAAAGGAAGCACAAAGCTACCAAAAGCCTCATTCATGTTACAGGTTCGGGCACAGAACAGAAGAGAAATCCGCAAAAATCTGCCTTTCAGCTTTTTCTATTGCCTGTGTTTGAATGGGAAATTGGATATCCCCAGGATCCTGGGAGACACCACACATGAAAACAGCCCCATATTCCTTCAGGGGTATGCAAGGAGGAAGTGACATCTGTTTTGCATCCAAACATTACTTGAAGTCTAGTTAAAACTGTTGTTACAGGACAGTGAAAAAAACGGAGAAAACCCCCCTTCGCTTTTGGTTGGGAATGAGCACAGCCAGGCAGGGGGAATACTAACGGAGGTCTCTGATCCTTTCTCCGCTTACAAATCAATGCCATCCTCATTTTGAACAAGCCTCTTAGTCGCTCATGGTTGAGTCTTCAGTAAATGTGATACAACTTGCTAGGGATAGACGAGGTGATTCACATTGCGCTATCCTGGCCTCTCTGTAGGTGGTAAAGAACAGTTTAATCTAAGCAGGTATTCACTGTTCTTCTGTTTATTTTCTTGACTTGATTTATGTATGGAAAATGTAAGTAAAGGCTGGTATTTCAAAGGAAACTTGAGGGATCTGGGGTATTGAGACCTCTTGGATAGGAATGGACAGAGAACACAACTATATGTCAGGAAATGTTTTGAGGTTTTTGACTTTGAAGATCCTTAGGCATTTTTCGTAATCAGAGACACTTAGCTTTTTACCCTCACTCCTTTTTCTAGAACATACTTTCTTTCTGGATACTCACCTGGGATCTGAAAGCCACTTTCAAGTGCCAGAATCACAGAATCATCTGGTTGGAAGAGACCTTTAAGATCATCGAGTCCAACCCTACCCCCTACACTGCCAGGGTCCCTAAACCATGTCCCTCAGCACCAAATCCACACGGTTTTTAAACGCTTCCAGGGATGGGGACTCCACTACCTCCCTGGGCAGCAATCTGTAGAGTTTGTTTCTCTTTGAATCTCCCCAGATGAAGTTCTTCTGTCTACTGGTATATTCCTTTGGTGAATAGATGTTAACCGTTCTTCACCATAAGAGTAAAGCGGTTATGGCAGTTGCCTGAGATGGAGAATTCCTGGACCAGAACCTCTCCCACATAGGACAACTCAGGGACTTCCATTTCAGCTCATTTACCTGTCTGAAGGTTGTAACTGCTTTAGTGTCTCACTCTGGGAGTTGGGAAACATCCCCATCAGAATGAAAACAATTTTGGTAATGGGGAAATATTGCAGTTGTCTTTGGATCCTTACCCACAGAAACAGCTTTGTTCTTTTAGAATACGTTCAAGGTTGTTCAGCCCCATAGGAAGGCAGGCCTGCCATATAAAAATATCCTCACATCTTGCATGTGCCCTATGCTGGCTTCCACTGAGCCTATGAGGAAGACTATGGTGACACAAGGACATCTGAAGGGCTGCATGTGAATGGCTCCCCGCATGGCAGAGCCCATGCTTTGTGGCAGTTAGGGCAGTACTTCTTTCACCCTGCCTGTGAGGGGGACTTGAGCTGCTGCTGTCTGAATTGAGATGCTTCTAAGCACCCAGGTAAACAAGGCTGAAAGCTGAATTGTTTCCTTTTGTTAGGCAGAAGGATCAAGCAGGCAAGTTTGGGCTAAAGATTACTCTGCTTTGTGAGACCACACAGCCAATCTCACCTGCTCTCTGTGAGACAAAACACAGAGCCTGGAGGTGCAAATAAATGCTGAAGGAGGCCAGTATGGGGAAGAACTGCTGAGATTCAATCAGGGAGATTTTACCTGTGAGGTATGATAAGCAAGACAGCTGTGCGGGATTTCCTCTTCTTCATACGTCGAAGTGAATAATCAGCATATTAACTTTTTCATACCCTGGTTTTGAATACACTTCTAATTAGCAGAAGACTGAAACAGCCTCATGCCATAAATCTAATCATGGAACAGGTGCACATTCCCTGTTGCTCTGTGCTCAGGAGGGTTTGTGGGTTTGTCTGGTAGAATCCTACTGTCTTTTTCCCTTCTTTCTCCTTCTTGATCCAGTTCTACTCTCTCCCCTGGTAGCCTTGAACTCCTCATTGTGAAAAGGCAGAGAGGAAAGATGGAGCACCAGAGGTATCCTGGCATGTGAGGGACTGTGAGTGCCATCAGTCTGATGCTATTAGTGTGAAATTTGCATGGAAGAAGATGTTGCACTGCAGTTGTATTTGCCTTTGGAAAACTTTATCAATCATCTTGTAATAAAGCCATGGCATATTTTGCCAAAGAGCAGGTTCTGGAGTTGTGCTCTTAAATGTTTTTTGTTATAAAATTATGTAAAGATGTGGTTACAAGGTTAGACTTTTGTGTGGTGGTGGTTAGTTTCAGTCTTCTGGAATTAAAGTTCGGGTGTTGTGCGAGGCCATCCTTGCACTGACGTGGGTAGCAGATACGTTTGTACAGGCGCCTCTTTGGGCAGTAGAAGCAGTCGAGTTCACATTGCTTAGCATGGCAGAGATGGTAATTTTATGCCCCAGATCTGCATTCACCAAGGTCCTAATCTACTGAGTCACATGAGTGAAGGCATGCTCAGTTTTAAAAGTGGGCTAATATTTCCACATATCTAGTCTGAGATGAAGGTCGAATACTTAAAGTATTTGCCTGGGTTGAGACTTAAATGACCTAATAGCACTAGCTCTTGAGAGACAGAGTGTTTGAAGTCGGGAACGATAGCAGGTCTTGAGCTTAGTGCTTGATCAGTCTTTGAATGTCCCTTTAATCCAGCAATTAGTATTTATAAGTCTCTGGAAGTGAGTATTATTTCTGTGAAGTTTTAGATCCTCAAACTTCTTTGCTGTTGTTTTGTTCTCCCAGGGTGACTGAGGGGACCTGATATACTCCAGTGGCTCTTTCTGCGAAGAGCTGGATTATAAAAGTCTCTTGACTCTTCCCTTGTTAGAAGCTTGTGGTTTATGAGGTTAGAAACCTTCCAGAGTTAAGCTTTCACTCTGTGATGATAAACTGTTTTACAAGTGTGCAATGAATTTCTCTAGGGTTAATTGCAACTAAATAGTCCCTTTTCACCTGCAGTCCCTGCGCCTACAGCAGAAGAGACCATCTCTGGGGTTTTGAAAGAAAGTCTTGCAAGTGAGTGAGTGAAAGACAAACAGTGGGTGGATGTGCCAGCACAGGAGGAATTTGTTGAAAACGAGACTTTTTTATTGGACTTGGGAATTGAACTAGGAATTTATTTCTTCCCTGGCTGTAAGGCTGTTGCTAAGAAGGCAATGCCTGGTACAGCCTTCCTGCAAAGAGAGGATGGATAGTGAGAGACTGGATTTCTCTGGCTGACTGCTCTCGCTCGTGTATTCTCCAAAACCTGCCTCATAGCTTCCAGTTTCTAAGTGTTTGTCTTCATGTAGGTGTACATTTGTTGTCCTACAGACTGTAAAAGCAACTGCATCAGAAACTGGACAAAAAAATTATTGATGGGGCAAAATAGGGACTGTGACTGACAGACTTTCAGGGCCAAAATCTGGGGCATCAAGGCAGAGGACAGCATAAAACAGCAAATGAAGATGACTTCCAGGACACCACAAAGCAGTTCAGTGATGTGGCTGGAGAACCAGAAACTCAGTCTAGTGCTTTACTCATTAGACTATGTCCCATTCTTGGCATGTAAATGTTTTTTTAAGTTGCAGTTATCACATTTCACTTAATGTGAAAGCAGTATGTGTGATACAGTGTGGAGTGAGCTGTGTCCCAAGCAAAACTGGGATTATCTCTTGTGCTCCAGTGGTCTCTGATGACCATGTTCAAGGGACCATGTGCAGATCTTTGTATGCAAGTGCTGGAGGTTGATCTTCATTTCTCCCGCAGCCTCAAAATGTTCTTGCCCTGGGAGCGGCCCAGAACTATTTCCTGCGCTTTGGATTCCTGCCTAGGTGGCTGCATGGGGGCACTCCCAGGAGGTTTTCTTTTCCACCTGTATTACATTCATTCAGGCAGTGTGTGGACCTGTTGGCTGCAGAAGATCTGGCTTCTTACTTCTTGTATCTGTAGCACGCTCTGAAGTTTGGTAGTGAAAGATATGAGCAAAAGAAAGCCAAATAATTAGCTATCCCAGCCCTAATTCACTGGGCAGAAGTTCACTTTTCAGTAACTGAAACTGGCTTAATCCTAATCCCCTGCAAATCCCCCTTCCTAAGACTCTTTGTGAGGCTCCCTTACTGGTGAGAGTTTCCAAAAAGACCAGTGCTGCTGCTATGGTGAATTTTCCTGAGGCCCATAAATGTTTCAGCACGATACAATAAAAGGATAGTAAAGCTATGAACCCACAAAGCCCTTAACTTATGGGTGGGGTTATTAATGTGCAAAACAAACTGGAAGAAGAGCTCTAGTGTCACAGGCACAAGTCTTCTCCCCTCTGTTACTGACACAAGCCTTGCTTCTTGCCTCTCATACAAGCTGGCCTTTCTCTGAAGCAGCTCCCGCTACCTTTTCTGCTTTGTTGACTGACAGTGGTGGATATGAGGGAGTGAACGGGGATCACTTGTCATTGCTGCCTCGTTTAGCCAGTGAGGACAAGTTTCCACAACTGATACATTTGGCATGTGCTTCTGATGGTCTGAATGATCTGTGTTGTCTGTTCAAGGAACCAGAGCCTGACTGCCCTGATCAACTCCTTTCACTCTTGACCGTAGGTGACCCACTAGATAGGGCACTGACTTGGCCTGTCTGGATTGTACTTCATGGGCTGCCTGTCTCAGGCATATATGGGAGTTAAAACAGGTGGAAAACTCAGCCATGAATCCTCCTCCATCTTCATGGGGAAGGGAGAGAGATATTAGAGAGAAAATTAGGTGTTCCCGTCCTTTGCCTACAGTGGGTAGTGAGGCTGTTCATTGCTGTTGAAACTTATGGAGTTCTTTTTGCAAACAAATGGGTCAGTTTCCCATGACTTCTCACATCCTTCCTTTACCTCTTAATTCTCAACTCTGTTTGCTGTTCCAGTTCTCAACTCTGTTTGCTGTTCCAGTTTTCATCCTGGGAAATGTCTGGGTGAAAGACTGCAGTGAGTGGTACAGGTACTGCCCAATCTTCCTCTGCTGTTGCCTTCTCCTTTCTCTGCCACAGGGATCAGGTGGGCCACTCTTAGTTCAGAGTGAAAAGGACAATTATTTATCATGACAACTTTCTTTGAATAGATATGCTAACTAAAGGCAGTGCATGTGCCAATTACTTCGTTCCCATTGTAACCAAGAACTCCAGCTAGTCTCAGTGATAAAATCGAGAGAGGATGGTTTGGGAAAAGTTATGGTCTAATGCTAAGTGAAGATTCTCCTGTTATCTCTATGGATTTAAGAAATCGTCTCCTTCTGCTGTCTCTTACTTGCTTCCTTCCTAAACCTTTGGTCTAATTAGCTCAGATTATTTCTCTCCTGAAAAAGGATTAAAGACAAAGAGTTAGGAGATAAATGAACTCTGAACGAGTCTTTTGACAGTGTTGCTGGTATTCTTTCTTGGTTGTTTGGTTTTTTTGCCCCCTTAAAATCCCAGACTGGATCCCTCTCCTTTTCTCTGTACACTTCTGATGAAGTGTAAAGGGTCTGATATCATCTTTCTGAAGCTTCATCCATACTTTGAGGTTTCGCATGACTTGTGTCAGAGTTGTTTGGTGATTGCTTCTCCTCCTCCATGAGGAGTTCAGCACATACAACTCTGAGGAGCAGGGGCATGGTGCCTTGTCCCAAGCCAGGTCTTAGATCAGTGGGGGCTGCTTGGGAATACTTGGGTGGGTTTTAAAACAGTCACAGCTCAGATCTGTAAAGCTGTTATTCAGACACTAACAAGATGTTGTTTCTTAGCTTTAGAGGGATTCGCATCTGTCAAAGGTTTAAACAGTGCTAAGGGAAGTAAACTGCTGTACTCTGATATGTAAAAGCCACGTCTGTGTTAGGAATACATGTGGCCTGGGGACACCCTACAATCCATGGAGGGACCCAGGCACCTGGAGCCCGATTTGGATTCCAGGCTGGCTGAATTGCCCTGCTGAAGTGCCCCTCCGTCTCCACGGATGGCAGAGGGCTCCTGAGGTGATGGTGCTCCTACATAGCTCAGTACCTTGGCAATATTAGGTGGGTGACCCTGAATGCATTTGCCATAGCACTGCACTGCTCTTTTTACAGATGATGTACAAATGCCTAAAAAATGCCTCTCCATAACCTGAAGTGAGCGTTAAGTCCTGGATTGCAAAGTGCCTGGTGCACTGACTGGTGCATTCTCCTGACTTGCTCGCAGAGGAAAAGGCACTAATTTCTAGGCCGGGATTGCCACTGCCGCCCCTTGTTGCCAGGATGCCTTATGTGGGGGGACCAAGTGTGGGCATCAGGATGTATCCAGAGCCTGAACAAAAGCAAATAGCTGAGCTGAGGGAAAAGAGAGGGACCCAACTAACACTGGCATTGGTATCCTTGAGGACTTTCTAGATTACTGGTTTTTCCTTCTCTCGTTAGATCTACCAGCCCTTACTTCTCTGCAAAGTGTGCATTGGTAGAGGTTGACTGACCTGAAGTGGAGTCCTGTCATTGGCTTTAATGATGGAATCGACTTCAATTACTGATGTTCAATGCTTCTCAAGAGGATCTGTGTTTCTGAATATATTGTTCTGTGCTTCACTGCTCCAGAGACCCACTTGTCCTGGGGTCTGGGAGAGCTACATAGAGCTTTGCTTAATTTTAGGAGCTGTCTAGGAAGTGCCCTTCCTCAGCCTGAATGGGACTTACACCAGTCTCTCCTTGTGTCCGTGGGTCATTTACATTTTATGGTTGAGGGACAGCATAGCTCAGATCACGGTGTGTTTCAGAGAAAGGTGATAGTTCAGCTATCAGCTGAGATTCAATACTTCCGTAGCAGGTAAGGCCTGTCATATCAATTTGTTCTGACCTATCCCCAGGCAACATGCCACTGCCTGGTACAAAAGTGCCTGTTGTTGCCACTGACTTGTTTCCAGTGTAACATGCTATATGCCTCCTTCTTCAAAGAAGTGCAAGGTGCAATGTGAAATACAGTCTTAAGGATTATAGATTAATTCTCAGCAGTTTCACAGAGCAAACTATGATAATTATGGAAGTTTTATGAGCTGCCTGAAGATGAGTAGGAGATAGAATGTTACATTTTGTAGGATGTAGAAATTAGTTTATTTTTACAAGCTTTAATTCTCCAAATTGTTCGTAACACGTTTAGTAAAACATGCTATCTTTTGGCAAGAGAAATTTTGTTTAAAATTGATCAGGGGAAGAGAAATCTAGCTGGGTTTTCCCTTCTTGTCCTCTCTTTGTGCGCTTCTGGGAAGGATCTGGCTTTCTTTTCAATAAGCAACCCCATTAGGAAATTTGGGTCTGCAGTTAGGACCTTCCCCTAATCTTTGCCAGGCTAAACCAACATACTTTCATTAGCCTTTTATGCTACGTGCTCCAGCCCTCTGATCACCTTGGTGGTCCTATTGGTGAACTCTTTCCAGTTTCTCAACATTTCTGTTTTACTGGGATTTTCATGAGTGCTAAGTAAATAGGAGCCCCTTGACTGCTGATGTGAGGAGGATTTCAGCATATGCTTAAAGCATCTCTAAGTGCTTTCCTGGAGCTAGAACAAAGTTATGACTACAACAGTTTTGAAGTTGCTTAGGATCTTGTTCAGCTGAGTTTTGAGTATCACCAGGAACAGAGATCACAAAATGTCATCTTAAAAGGATCTGGAACAGCCCAAAACTTGTCCTTGGGAGCTGCCTGTTTCTCACTATTGACTTTAAAGAGATGCAAATGTTGTTCAGATTTCAGTGTTAATTTAAATACCCTAATATCAGGTTGATGCCTACCTGGTACATCCCTACACAAATAGTCTGTTTCAGCTTAGATCTGCTTCTGTAGGGGTGGGTGGCCAGCCAGGTGTGAACAGGATAGAGCAGATACGCTCTCATCCGCTCAGTGGTGTGGGAGTTTGGGTTTGAGTGAGGATCGAATGGTTTGACCGGTAACTTTGTTTAGTATTCAAGGTAGGGAAGGGAGAGGTGGGTGAACTCTGTATCACTCACCTTAAAACCGGGTAAATTCCCATTTCCTGTATCTACTCTGGGGAACACCAATTTTCGGATGTACCGATGTTTTGCCAGATGCCTGAAACTTCTTTAGAGGACATTTTGAGGAGTGTGACATGGTGCCAATACATGGAGAATTTTGTGGTTTTTAAAGCTCAGGCTCACATGAAACCAGGTTTGAGTTATAAACTTCTCCCAGCTTCTGGGTTGAAATCAGGGTAACGAGAACAAAAAGACACTACACTCTTTTGAGCAGGCTGGTTGGTCAAAGACTGCTGAGGGCTACTTGTGAATGATCTTATCCCTTTCTGTCTCATCTGAAAAACATCTCAATACCCAGGCTGGGTTGCACATGAATGAAGTATAATTCCATTGCACTGTTGTTAGCTCTAGTGCTTTGACAGAAAGAAACAGACTCAAAAATTCTTCCAACCAGCCCTTCTGCCTGGGGTTGGACAGGTTGTTCAAAGACTCTTCAAATTACTGTTGATTTCAGAAAACCCTGGATCAGTGAACTGTATATGAAGGTCTGAGTAGCAAATCAGTCTCTTTTAGCTGTTGGTCCCAGACAGATCTGCTATGGGTCAGATGGGGCCTCCCATTTTTGCCTTGTCCTATGGAGAACAAGAAGTGCTGGGAGGAGTTATTTCAGTCTCATGACATCTTAGAATCACTAAGCTCTGAAAGCTTCTCTTTGGAATTGTTTGGTTCTGGCAGTTGCTCCTTGCTGTCCTACTCTTTCCAGTTCTGAGGAAGTTTCCATCCCACCTAAGTGCTCTGTTTTTCTTTGGACAATAATTTTGCTTGACCCCTATGACTTTAAAAACAATATGTAGGAAGGTTTTGGCACTGTTTCCTACTGCTTAGCCAAGATATTACACTTCTGTTGTTTCTGGATCCAGGGAAAGTAATGTCTACACTGAAATTGTATCCAAGAAGTTTCTCTGCCTGGTAAGGTGCAGGTTGTGGAAACCCAAGCTTTATGCCCTTGGTTTATCCTTTGGGAGGGACAGTTCTGCTCCGCAGAACCTGAGGTATTCTGCCAATTCCCCACTGTTGTTTTTATCCCCTGACCTTTCTCTTAGCTTACCCCCTCCCATCTCGAGGGTGAGAGACAGTGAAGGGAAGATGGAGTTACAGCTTCCTAGACATTTGGCTGTTTCGTCTTTTGTACATCACTCTGTGGCTGACAGGACATTTTTTTTCCCCCAGAAAATACCTTGTGTGCTAATCTCAGTGCATTAGCTGATCACAACATAAATGCTTGCCCATTAATCCATTGCCTTCCTGTGCGTCTTTCATCTCCATGATCTCCAGTGTTCTCCTGTTTCGCTTTTCTCCCTCCTTTGTCTTTAACTCTGCTTCATACACTCCACCTCAGTGCCACAGCTCCAGGCTATGGAAACAGGGACAGATATCCTAAGCAGATGGATAGACTCAGTTAATAATCCTGCCACCCAATGCTGAAGGCTATGCTCTCTGCAAAGGGCAATCTTCATGTGACTTTGACAGACATGCTCCCTTCCACTACTTCTTCATCTGCTAGTCAGAGTAGCCTCCGGACTTTTCTGACATGTACTACAGCCTAAGCTGATTCAGCGATTATCATTATTTATTATTATTTGTGTTCTTTTACCTTCTGATAGAATGGGTAGCTTGAGAGCAAAACCCAGTACAAGGTAGGGCTAGGATTACTCTGTCCTAACTTCTTCTGAGTCTACCATGCATATATCTGTATCTGAGGTCTTCATTCTTGGCACCCTCTGTAGGCACTGCAGAGAGGTAGGCACTTCAAACATCGTGTAAGAGCATCTGTACCAGCTTGAAACAAAGGGCCACCTGTAACCACCCTGGACAACCTAGTGTTTGATCACCCTCACAGCTCAAGGACTTCTTAAATCAAAAGATGAGTGTGAGATCACTTGTTCTAGGTGGGCTTTTATTCCATTCATTCATGTTGTGCTGTTTTTACTCTGTATAAATGTTTGAGAGCTGCAGAAGGGCAGCAGCAGGAAGTGCCACAGCTCGGCTTTGCAGAAGGTAAAGAAATGCCTCCTCTTTTTTTTTTTATTGAAAGAAACAACATTTTGAATCCCTTTACCTCCCTCCCAGTTCCTGTGTGGTCTGTTGCTCCTCTCAGTTGTTTTTCAGGTAGAAGAAGGCTAGATGCAACCTTACACCTTTCTCTTAACCATCTCTCATTGCTGAGCATGATTTCTGAGTGGGGAGGGAGATGGGAGGAGGACCCAGGAATGTAGACAATCTTCTGGATAGGAATCCATGAATGGTTATACAGTGACAACATGATCGCTTTCTGTTCCTTCCTAACAATCCCTAAGACTTCTTTGTTGTCATTTTTTTTTTCCTCCTGGTTATTTTTGTAGAACTGTTACTAGTCCAAAACCTCTATTGTGTGTAACTTTACATTTATTCAGATTGACCTTTATCTGTGACTTGCCACCAAACATCTCAGTATCGGGTGATCTTTCTGTGGTGCACTCTGCTGTACTTTCAGTGGGTGAACACTTCAGGCCTGGGTCGTGGATGTATGCTTTAGCATAAGGCACTATAGAAATGCCTGCTTCTCTTCGCTAGCTCTAAGGGGAGACTGAACAGGTCACTCACCTATGGAGAGCTTTTGCTGGGCAATGCATGAGGATAGACCTCAAAGTGAGTTTGCTGCCAGCACAGCATGTGCTCACAAGTAGGTTTTCCTTCCTTTTGGTACTACCTTGAGGGAAAAGCAGAGGTCATGGTGGCTTGTATCTGCTGGTACATTTTCTGTAGCACCTCTGGCATAGCCTTTTCTCCTGGGCAGAGAAAGCAGCTCTCTCTGTGGAGGATGGTGCTTCTGGTGGGAGCAGCAGCTGGTTTCCAGAGACTGTGTCTCATCATCTCTTCACTTGCCAGATGATTTTCTCCTCTTTGCTGTGATTGCTTGTGATGATCTGGGGAGGCATTTGTTGACATTTGGAGAACAAGCTTCAGAAGGCTACAAGGGAATGCCATTGGTTGTATGAAATCTGGACACTAAGTCACTACGTAAAATTCATAACATTTTTCAAATTTCATTATCTAAAACTGTGTTTCTGTAGCACTGTGTCTGCATCAGAGTAAATCTAATTAATAAACACAAATGTGAAGACTAAACAAATCCCGAAAGGTCATCTTGTTACCGCGCTTACTCAGCAGACACAGAGTGCCAAGTGCCATTTACATTGTCTGGAGCAGTAGTTTGCTTGACACCCATCTTTTAGATACTTATAAGCACCAACAGGATCTCCTCTCAGTCTTCTCCAGGCTAAACAGATCCAGGTCTTTCAGCCTCATAAGAGAGATGCTTCAGTCCCCTAAAAATCTTCATACCCCTCCACTGTTCCCTGTGTCTTTTGAACAGAGGAGCCCAGAACTGGACACAATACTCCAGATGTGGCCTCACTAGGGCAGAGTAGAGGGGGAGAACCTCCTTCGACCTGCAGGCCACGTTCTTCTTAATGCACCCCAGGATACCATTTGCCTTCGCGGCCACAAGGGCACACTGCTGGCTCATGGGTAACTTGTTGGCCACCAGGACTCCCAGATCTTTCTCTGCAGAGCTGCTTTCCAGCAGATCAACCCCTAACCTGTGCTGGTGTATGGGGTTATTCCTTCCCAGGTGCAGGACCCTGCACTTGCCCTTGTTGAACTTCATTTGGTTCATCTCTGCCCAACTCTCCAGCCTGTCCAGGTCTTACTGAATGGCAGCACAGCCTCCTGGGGTGTCAGCCATGTAGGCCCATGTCTCTCTTGTACTGGGGAATCCAGATCTGGAGACAACATTCCACACGGGTCTCACAAGCGCTGAGGGGTAGGCTTACCTCTCTTGACCTGCTGGTGATACCCTTATCAACGGCCGCTTTTGCTGTGAGGGCACGTTACGTGCTCATGGTCAACTTGGCATCCATCAGGGTAAGTTCTTTGCTGATTCTTTTCTACAAAGATGCTTTCCAGCCTGTTGGTCCCCAGCATGGTGTGTGGAGATACTCCTCCCCACAAGCAGGACTTGGCATTTCACTTCAGTTAAAATTAATAAGATTTCTGTTTGTTCATTTCTGCAGATTGTTGAGGTCCCTCTGAATGATTGAATAACCATCTGGTCTATCGAGTGCTCCTTCCAGTTCTGTATCATCTGCAAAATGCGCAGATGACATACACAGGTTCAGAAGTGTTCCTTAGTGTTTACAGTAAAGCAGAACATTAGACTCAACAGCAGAATAACTGGGTGCAGTTCCATGTCCTGTCCCAAATCAGGATAATGTAAGAGAGGACATTCATCAATCTAAGCTCTCTGAAGAATAAAAATAAACAAATAAAAATTCTCTGGGAAGGGATGATGTGTCTTGTTCTGGTAGGGGGTTGGGGTACAGCCAGGATGTGCATTGAGAAACTAAGACTGGGAAACGCTCCCAGGTCTTGTAGTTTAATCACAGCCTTTAGCTGTAGCACTGTCCATATATGAGCACAATTCTCACCGAGTCCAGCAGCAGCTGACCCTGAAACTGCTTTGGCCGGTGATGTGTTTTGGTATGTAATACAATAGGTAGGGGGAAAACGTGTGCTGTGGATGTAGTTGCTGTTACAGCTGTGAGGCAAAGAGCCCTTCAAAGTGTTACTCTGCAAAAGAAATCCCCTTTTGTAGCCTATTAGTCAAAACAGCTCCTCGGTGTCAAAGCCATGCAAATAGCTTTTAGCCAAAAATCTTTTCTAACTGCTGTTACGCTGGGGCCATTCTGCTCTGCCTGATTGCTGTCCCTATACAAGGAGTTAGTGTAGTATGCGGCTTAATAAATTCCACTGTCGGATTTCTATTGTCTCTTTGTTCTTCGTTGCCAAGGAAGCCAAATATTATTTCTTTCCTTGAAAGAAGCTGCAAATACGAGGAATGGCCTCAGGGAGAGGTGGAGGAGAAAGGGACCCTGTGGAAAAATACCTTTTGTGTTTTCACTTATTGCCTTTATAGAGATGATTGTGGTGATGTGGTAGAATGGGGCTGTTCTGTCTTTTCTCTGCTAGTCAGATGTCTTCATTGTTATTATTAACTTATATTCCAGGCTAAGCTGTTCCCTCCCTTTGTGTATCCTTTCATCCCCTTTGTCTCGTCCTGAGGTGCTACTGAGTGCTCCTGATTAAAAATCAGTCTGCATTTGTATCTCTTTTTATCCCCGGTCTTTCTGTGGCTCACATTACCTCACAATCACAGGTCCTTATTTTTTCCTGATCTGCCCATGGATACAGAAATGGGATCATCTTCAGCTGGTATTTGGGAATCTGAGTTGCAGGGTGATGCCAGATGAAGTGTGCTGGGAACTCTTCTCTGGCCCTGCAGCTGGAGGCCAGAGCTGTTCCTTCTTGAAGGCACTGGGGAAGAGGTAGAAGCTGTCTGTGGTTGGCCTTCTGGTCTTGAAAAAACTAGTATGGTTAAACCTCTGTACTTGTTATATAAATGCAGTCCTTGTTTTGTTTTATGCGAGGATCACCTTAAGGTTAGGTTCTGAAGATGAAAGCTGCTGTGACAGCAAAAATTCAGGAATAGCAGATGCTGCAAAACACTGGAGTCTCTCCAAAGAGAGACCACGTTCTAGCACTAACAGTCACTGTGTTGCTGTAATATAAACCCTCATTCAGGAATCAGGGCAATGCGTTGGCACTGTACTGATCTTCTGTACCCAAGGTGAGCTCCAGCTTGGGAAACCCTCATCTGAGGAAGGTCATGAAGCCATCGCTCAGTGCTGTGGTACACAATGAGCTGTTCATCTTTTTTTTTTGATGCCTGTAATGAAAACATATTTAAATTAGCTAGGTGGTGCTCCTTTTATAGTCAGCAGAGAGGGGTAAACCAGTTTCAGACATGGTTTCTTTCACCTCAACTCCTGTTCTCAGTTAGACATCTACATTAGAATAACGTGTTTCACACCTGGCAGTGCTTTATTCTTTCTATTGACTATATGGAGAGAGCTCAAATGGTAGCTAAACCCCTTGTGTGGTGGGTTCTAAGGCACAGTCTTCTAAGCCCAAGTTTTCTTCCATGCTATGACTTTGCCCAGCTAGGAAACAAGGCTACCTTCTCACCAATGCAAAAATTAAAAAATCTGAGGACAGGGATCTCATAGGTCTAGATAATAAAGCCTAGACTAGGATAAACTAATTTAGTAATTGTTAAAGCCCCAACAAGAATACTACAAGTTCTGCAATCTAGTTATGTGATTCTTGAGGAAAAACAAAACTACAGTTAAACTGGTGAAGTATTTTGAGACAGGCAAGGCTTTTCACCCAAGCACCTGGAAGATTTAGCTTGTTGAACAGGCAGAAAGGAAACACCTGGATTAATGCTTGATCTTCAGCCCATGGTGCAGAGACCACCTTGCCTTCACTCCCAAGTGCTAATTTTCTGTCCATTCCTGCAATGTCTTTTCCAGAAGTATCATGTGGGAAGTTGAGGTTAGTTAGCTTCAGGCTGGTTAAGCAGCATGACAGCTCGAACTGGTGATGCTCAGGACGCCTATTTCTCAATAGCATTGTTTATATCAAACAATAAAAAAAAAGTTGTACCTGTGAAATGATCATTCCTGCCACCCTAAGAATATTTATTGTTGCTTTATGGTGTCCAGTTACTGGTGAATAAGAAATTCCCTCTTGGCTGTGTCAGAGGCTTAACCAGAAGATGCTGATCAGGCAGTTTTGCATAGTTGTTACATACACAACACAATGGACGTTCTGTTAAGGCAGTATTTAAGGTTTGTAGCCAAGTCATCAGAGATAGGGCATATCAGAAATTAGGGAAGACTCATGCAAACCTACTTTTTTATCTTCTTTATTTGCTCTTTTTACTGCCAGTCTGAGCTCCCTGTTCTCCTGGATGATTTTTATCTCTGGATAACACAGTCTTTTCAGCAAGTGGATAGGATTTTGAGCTTGACCATGTGGGAACATAAAGAGAGGTCACTTACAAATGGATGTTCTTGCTCCAAATCTTTCTCTTTTCTCCTTTTTAGTATTTTAAGGCTGCTCTCTGTTCCTCCACTTTCAAGTGACCCAGCCTCCATGGTGCTTCAGGCTGATTCTTGCTGGCAGGATAAGCCCCTGGAATCATAGTTCTAACTGATAAATGAGAGAGAGAAAATTTTTTTGGTATGCCTACTCTACCCTGTGTCTCCTTTTGTTTTCCTTTTTAAATTTCTGTCTTTTTCCCCAACTCTGCCTCATCCTTTCACTGTTTAGCCTTTTCTATCTTGTCTCAGTCTCTCCTCATTTCCTTTCCTCTCTTGGGGTTCATAAAGCTGCCAAGGCCTGGCCAAAGCAAAGAGAAATACGTATTTCACAGGCAAAGGTCATGTAGAGGGCAGCATCATAGTTCTTTTTGCAAGTCCTGGAGAAAAGGATGCAGCTTCATTCCAGAGCTGTTGTTTTCATTAAATTTGTCAAATCTACCCTGAATAAGAATAAATAAATAAATAAAATATGCAATTTGAAACAGAAGAAAGAGGATGATCTTAAAATCCCAATGTTGGTAACAAACTTTTGCCTAATTTTTTAATTTTCTTGGGAGACGAGTTCTGGGAGAATTAAGCACAAGATCTTTAGTCTGGAGGGGATCCATGAGCATGGATTCTCCACAGTGTTTCAACAGAGCTCACACCATATGTCTGACACCAGTAGCTGCCCTTTCCACCACAGACAGCAATTACACAATGTCAAATGAGGGAGGGCTTGATTATCACAGTTTGCAATACAAAAAAGTTTCTAATAAAAATGACCTTTGGAATGTTGAAGTGCTTTTTAAAATCAGTGAGAGAGTCTACAGCCTGACTGGAAGTATTTTTCTGCAGAACTGTTCACTGCTAAGATGGTATTTGCACACGTAAGTCACGCTGTATTATTTCATACAAGGCAACAGGATTTCAGATTTGGTGTCTGGGATCAGAGGAATTGTTCAATGTTTTGACTTGCTGGTTGAAATCTAATTTTTTTCAGGGATCTCTGAGAGCCCCAGAGCTGTTTTCTGTCCCTGTGTGCAATACACTCACATCTGCCTGTGATGGCTTTAGCAGTAGCTCCGGTAGGGTTGTGCACTTTTGCCTTCACTCCTGCCATTTGCCCTAGTCTAAACAGAGCTGCCACCTCTCTGAACTCATGGTCTTGTCAGAGTAAGTTCTCCGAATGGGCATTTTACTTAGTGCTGGTGTTTCTTAGCCTTTGTCAGATTGTCATGGCTTAGTTCTTGATTTGCTTAAAGAATTGGTCAGTGTGAATAAAGTCTTGTCTGTCACTTGTGTGGTCATGTAACTGTTTTCTTTGTCCTAGTGTGATATGCTGTGCAAAAACTTTAATTTCATTTGAGTGGTAACAGGATGCTTTCCTGTCACTCCAGCAAAGGCGTGAGCAAAGGCTGCTTTTAGCCACTTCGGCTGTGGCTCTGCAGAGGCCCATGGTTATAGCAAGGCTGATTTATATTTCCCTTGCTGCACGTTTCCAGTATAGAAGCAAACCCTTCTTCCTGTGTTTGCAATAGCCCTATTTCCAAAGAATATTTGGGACTGAATTTTCTTTGGTATGTGCTGAAATGGTAAACCCTGCACTTTCAAAACACTGGAGGAAAAAACAAAAGGTGCATTAACTGGTCTTGAGGGTGTACCACAAGACTGCTGTTGGGCACTGTGCTCACCAGCTTTGACTTCTCTGTGGGTAATATGGCTAAGGAGGGCCCAAGAAGGGGTTTGATGCAGATAAAGAAGTGCTTTGCAGAGATGTACAGGATGCTTCTCCCCTGGGCGTGGAGAAAATGTGACAGTGATTGTTTGCAGATTGATGCACAAGCCATGGAAGTGCAAATTCCATGCTAAGCTGTACTATGCTATGCTATTCTATATCATGGGTTAGGTGAAGGTGGACTAAGATGTTGATCACCATCTTGGCCTCTTGAATACATAGTGAGATATTCAGTGAGCTCAGAGCATGTCCTGAGGGAGATGCAAGAATCCAGCTCCTGACTCCTTTTCCTGTTACAAAAGAATATTGTGTCGGTTAATTGCTTTAGCAGCGTGTGAATAAGTTGGTCACTGGACCTTGAGAAATGGCACAGATGTGATTTCAGCATTTTTAGTGACTGTCAGGAAGGTGCCCAAGAGCTGTCAGCCTTTTGCCATAAGACTCAGTGATGCTTGTAGGAAAGGTTGAGCACCTGCATGCCCTGGAAGAAGGCTGAGCGTGGGGACAGTTCCTGTTTGAGCTCTTCAACTTCTCATCAGGCGGCACTGCCTACAGCTGCAGGAAGACACCAAGCTTTGGGATTGTTTTTTCTTACCCAGGGTCTTTCCATTTGCATGTTAGATTTGTAATGCTGTTGATTTTCAAGGTCAAATTTGTTTTCCATAAGAGTTGCCTCTGGAAGGGATGGGATCAAGAGGACTTTATTGTGGAAATGGAAGTCAAATGCGCACCAGCGAAACTTAGCTACATGAGGAAGTTTACCAGGAGAGGTGCATTGGTAGTTATGCAAGTGCGTCCCTGTGTGACTACATTTACTATGGAAAATTATATGGGTATCATTATGGCAGCCTAATTATATCACTGTAGTTTTGTTGTTAAAAATCTCTTGTAGCTAAGCCATCTAGAGAAAACTATCCCTTCAATAAAATAAATCTGTTATAACTTAATTTAGAAGTGCTACATGATCCCCAGTGGTGTGAGCTCTGTATCGCTGCTTAGAAGGCAATAGCAAGGCCACAGTGAGCAGTGCTGTGATCTATTTGTGTGATGGTGGTGTTTTGGAAAGGACTTGGTTGAGAGGCAAGGAGAAAGGGCCAAGTGAAGCTGCTCAGGAAGTATCACCCATGTAGTTCCTTCAGCTATAAAGTGATGACCTAAACACTGACTGCAGCCATATCTCTAGAATAAAATAGTGCCCAGCTTGTTCATGGTGTATGGAATTGACCTTTCTGGGCTGTAAGACACATTAAATCACTCTCAGAATTACAGCTCTCCATGAGGTTTCCTAAGGCAACCTAGTAATTGTCTTAAGGTTATGCTATAACATATATTTTATAAATATGATTGTGCTATGTGCAATATACTTTATATAACTGACACGTAATACATGCTAAGTTGTACTTTTTACAATTAAATACATTAATATTTATAATACTTTAACACTATCATATTAATTACATAATGTATTAATAAGCTTAATGCTGTAACACTATTTTAACAAAGTGTTCTAAGAAATTCAGTACTGCAAAAACCGAAATCCACAGTTATAGTGGTGTTCAGCTTATCCTACAACTTAAACTAGGTAAAATATTCTGAAAAGTTGTTTGGGGTTTTTTTTTAACGTGTGTGTGTATATGTCTGCATATATTTTCTATATATATGCATACTCGCATATGCATACACATACATGGAACTTTTAGTGGGGGTTGTTAGGAGTTGCCAAATCTGGCAGCCTGATAGAGACGAGGCAGCGACAGCCCTGTGTTTCCAGGTGCAGGCAGCAGTGATATTCATGCGAGTGTCCCAGGCCACTCAGATCAGCACAGGTAGAAACACTCAGCGTTCAAGAAAACACAAACACCACCAGTGGCCTCATCCTGTTCCCCTCTCTGGTTGATCAGAATGAAAGCCTGTCAGTAGAAAATACAATTCCTATCTCCCACTTACTGGCCTTACATAGTTCCTGCAATAGCTGGCTCATGGGTACTGTCATCTCCAGTCACCTCACGCACAGATGTGTGCATGAAGTCAGGTCTCTCAGTGGACTCCCTGACCCCTGGTCTGGCCTGGACCTCCTGGTCTCTTCTGTAGCCAACTCACAGGCTGTCACGTTTCTCCAGAATCTGACCAGACTTGTGGCTGCTTTCAAACCTGGCTCACAAAGCTCTTATTCTACATGCCATCTAGTCCAACTTGATAGTCACTAGTGATCACAGATGGACATACGTACTCACACAATGTGCGCACACTCACTTGCTCCGGTTGCTGGCACAACACACACATGGACTCTTTGACCTGTGGTCTGACTCTGGTTGCTGTCACTGAGAGCTCCATACACACACATGCACACAGATCAACAGAAGAGGCTTTGGTCTGAAATACAGGAGCAAGAATAAACAACTGGAGAGAGGGTTGCAAGTTGGTGAAGTCCTGATGGAGTTTATTCCAGCCAAATTCTCTTTACTGTCAAATTTAATTCAACATTGTGGCTGCCTGCAACCACACAGCTAGTGAAATTAGTTTTAAAAATACTCCCTAAATCCAAAGAAATTGGATGGCCAACCCCTTGAATTACAGATCATGATACTGATACAGGATTGTAAGAGCAATACTGACAAACTGGAGGAAGTCCAGTGCAGGGCCAGTAGGATAGTTTGAGACGGGGTCACATGCAACAGAAGGTCCGGCTGGAAAAGAGAAGGTTGAGGAGGTATCCGGGTGCTTCCTTCTGCTTCCTAAAATATTTATGCCTAAACCAACATGAGGTTCCTCTCAGAGGTGCAAAATAAAAAGGCAAGAGGCAACAGACATAAGTTGTGACAGGAGATTCTGAGCGCTTATTTGAAAAAATGTTTAACCAGAAGGGTGGTGAAGCCCTGGCAAGGGTGTTTCAGAGGCTGGAGAATCCCTGTCCTTGGCAGTTCTTGGGCAGCACTGAGCAAGGTGCTGAGCAGATAGATTGATCTCACTTTGATATTGGCCCTACTCTGAGCAGCAGTTTGAACTAGATGACCTGCAGGAGGCCCTTCAAGGACAAATTTCCCTAATTCTAGAAAGATAAGCTTTAAAAAAAAAAAAAAAGATAAATTTTAACCATTTAGTTTTACTTTTCAAAATGTAAAAGATCAGGAAAAAAATCTCCGTTGCCATAGGGCTTTAAAAACTTGTTCTCCAGAAACCATAGACTTATGGGACATTCAAAGAAAATCATCTAAGATGATGTTCAAATGGCAAACAAAATTATCGTATTGAATTTTTAGAGATACTATTTAAAGTTCTAAACCCAAAACATTTGTGGTTGGAGTTGCTTATTAAATTCTGCAATTATTTGAACAGCCTGTGGAAGGGCTGAGTGTTTTATTAAATTCCGTAGGAGTTTACAGTTAGGAAATTTAAGGGACTGTTTGACAATAATCCTCTTAGTATCTGAGTTAGATTCAAGCCTGCAGAGTTGAGAATCGCCGTGGTTTTATTCCTGCCACCCCAGTCTTCACCAATCTAATTTCCAGTACCTTCTCATCCTTACGCAAACCCAGGAGACCTGTGAAATACTCTTCAGCATTTCATTTACAAAACATTACCTTGTTCAGCCTTAGAGTGCTGGCACTCAGCTGCAGTTCTAAATTCACTCACATTTCAAAGCCGTTTTTCTAAGTTAACACTGGATAGTGTTTGGAGCCATAACTGCAGTACAGAAGATCAGATAGTGGGCAAGGAACTGTTGACTTAAAATAAAAATATTTTCCCAAGTATGCTTACAAGATGTTCAAGTTTTTCCAGTGCTGTACAGTATCTCAAAGGTGAAAGAGTTGGGGAGTAGCTGAAGTGAAAGCAAATCTCTCTATAGAAGGTTTGTAATAGCAAGTTTTAATCTCTAGTATTAGTAACAAAGCAAAACAAACCCTACTTGTCCATAATAGGCTGCTCTGTGATTTGAGAGAGCTGCTTTTACTACTGCAACCACAGGATTATCAGTGATGCCTGGTATGAAATGCATTCATTGAGTTACTTGCTCTGGCTTCAAGCCTTGCCTGGGGTCACATTTCAGCCTGGTTTGCTTTTCCTCACGGCTTGTTATTCTATTCCACCAGCTTGGCACCGTTTCTGTGAGATGTTAGAGTATTGGTGTTCTGCGTACACAGAATAAGCTGAAATTCTCCAGTCCATGGCCCATTCAAAAAACAGTGTGGCACAGGATTAGTCTGAACTCCAGAAAAGTATCTGATTAAGGTCTCTCCTGGAAAAAAGTTCTGTTTCATGTTTACAGTCTCAAAAATATCTGCAAGGAAGCTGAGGAAACTAGAAGAAAACGACTGTAGGTACTGAAAAAACAATACAGATTTGGAAAAATAAGAGGTTTAAAATAAAAGAATCTGTTTCAGCCAGGAACAAGGAAATGTTTTAGCCCTAACACAGTTACACTGACTTATTTCTAAATATAATAGTCTTTTTTCATTATGTTGATTTTTCTCTATTATATGTATATATGTCTATATTTGTAACTAACTGTAAGCTCAAAATGGGGATATTGTAAGAAGACATTACCAATAGCTTAGATATCACAAAATGCAGATACGAATGAAGCTATGGCTTGAATTATGTGTAGCAGATCATTAACCATTAAAATCCTTTGCATTTCCATGTAATTCATTAGAAATTTCAGATCATATCTGGACTGTACAAAGAGTTGGTTTTATTGTGATTGACTCTGTTGCTCCTGCACACACCCACAGAGATGTTTCCTGGTGAAAGATGAAATTCGTCTTCTGATGACTGGTGAGCTGGTGTCTTGCTATGTGCCATGTCAAGCAAAACTAGAACTGTATTTAGTGGAAGCAGGAGAAGTGGGATTATCACTTTTAGACAACCATGGTTAAACAGGATATAGGAATGAGTGTATTCTCTACTGTTATCCTACAGCCGGATGAGATGTAAGATCTTACATCATCTGTGCTTTTGTGACCGCTCCATCAGTTGCTTTGGTGTCAAAAAGGGAGGGCTGTAGATCTATGAGAGTAAGTAAAGGATGGTGTTTAGATTTACAGTACGTGTAAAATGATGATATTTGGTTTGAAATGTTATTTTCTCTAGTGTGTATGTGTTAAGAGTTAGGACTGGCTGTTGGATGAGAACTGAGCAACAGTTCTCTGAAGTGACACTGGTGAAAATGCTTCTTGGGAACTGATGTTACTGGGTGGGATAGAGTTACAGTCAGCGTTAGAGCATTGTGTTTGGGAGGTAGCGGCGAGTAATGGCTGATGACGGATATGAGTCAAAGTCTGGACTTTGGAAAAACAAATTGCAAGTGGTGTTTGAAAGGAGCGTTTCCTTCTTGTTAGAGGGGAGAAATGATCTATCATTTTTGTGATGCACTGCTTGTGTTTGTTTATTCTGTCTTCAGAGAGTAAATCTGTGCTTTGGTAGTGGCGTTGGTGTTTTGAATCAAGGAGATGTTTAGCCCTTGAATCCTATACATTTTTTTAATTTGGGAGTATGGATGCTAACCAGCAAAGATTCCATGTCCTCAACACAGTCCTTAAAAAGAGGTGCTGAACCCAAAAGATTTTGAGATTGCTTTTGTTATCCCAGATTTTCAAAATGTGTAGCATTTGAAAAAGATTTGGAGGGGCTTAATGATTTAAATTTCTTTTATTCTTTTACCATGCTTTCAAATTAAATATATATTTAAATAAAATATCAAATTGCCACCTTTTTGTCTTCCCTAGGCAGGCTAATAAATGAACCACCACAAAATTTCCTGCTAAAATAATGAAAATACATGTCACTTCTACTCCAAGCTGGACTGTGACAAAACAGAGCATATTTGACTGTAAGAGTACAGCTGGGATGGTTTCCTCAAATAACTGTTTGCCTTCAGGTCCTGGACCTGACAATGCTGATTCCACATCCCAGATTTGGAGGATGAAGAAAGGAATGGCAAATGTCTTCTCCCATTCTTAAAAAAAGCCTTCATCTGGAGTGGACACTCGTAAGACTGTGGCTTGTATCCCAGATAGTAAGGCAGAGACATATACTTGATGGGGAATGATAACATCAGTTGATAATATCTTGATCACCTCTGTTTCTTGACTGTCATATTCTGTGGTCTATGAACAGCTGATTGGTGATATGTGGTATCACTTCATTAAACTTAAATAGGTTTTTGCACCCATCTGAAAGAAATTTTCTCGTGCTTGCCAGGAAAGAGTCAAAGAGCTCTGTAAGCTGTTCCTCATGTACTTATGAAGTGCTTCTTACCTTGGAATACAAGAGCTATTGAAGTTCTCAAACATCTGCCACTGGCTACATGTTTATATATTTCATTCTGTAAAGAACATCCTAGTAGTTCCCTCCCTGGTACCACGTGTTGTGGTACAAGAGGTCACTGGAAGCTTATTACTGAAAATTCAGCAAGGATGCTGAAAACAGTTCAGATTTGGGGTTAGTGAACCATGAATCAATGGGTAACAAAATGACACCACTTTCAAAAGAACTACCAATGAATATAGTGCAAATTCGGCACACTTAAAGAGGAAAAAAAAAAGGAGCATTAATTTGCTACAGCCATTTCCTTCTGTTCTTTGAAGAACATCATGTCATCCCTGATCATGCCCATGCTTAATCCAGTATCTTCTCTCAAACAGTGGTCAGTGCCAGATGCCTCAGACATTGTGGGTTTTGGTTATTATCAGCCAGTCACCACCAAAGCATCCAGACCCTTCAATATCTTGAGCTTAAACAAACTCAAGTTATTTTGAGATTGCTGATGGAACATGAGAGGAAGGAGTTGTTTCAACAAGTGACCTGCACTAATTGCAGGGGTTGAAACCTCCTCTGGTCCTGAATCGCTAATATAAAAGGCATGATCTAACACGGCTGTTCTGACAGAATAACTGAGTATTCAGGTGAGCCAACAGAGTCTTGACTGAGCTTTGGTTGCATTTCCCTGGCTCTCTACTAGGTCAGCCTCAGGGAAAAGTCCTAATGCACTGGAGTACCTGGTTTTGTCTTTCGTGTTATTTCTGGTTTGTTTGTAGTTTGCTTTTCCGAATGTCCTTCTTTTACGGTTACATTACTTTTGAGGGAGAAGAGCTGATCTGACTCTAGGACTAGGGTATAGCATCGCACAGGGCATGTATTCTACTTACTGGGAAAGGAGATATACTCCAGTAGTTCATTTTATCCCTGCAGCGCTTTCCTGAACAAGTGAGATAAAGGCACTAAATTAAATAGTGCCATTGCCTGATCTGATGCAGCCCTGTTGCTTGGTCTAATTACTGGGGCTGAGTGTCAGCCTTTTTCTTATAAGCGAATGCTGCCCTGGGGACTTGGAAATTAATATGTTGATTTGAGTAAATATTTATTTGGCACAGACCTTGAGGCACTGTAGCTAAATAAGAACTACAGGCTAAAATTTAGAGTAGTCAGAGTGGCAGCTTGAATGCTGAAGCTAAATTACTGTGTGTGGGTTATCTCTAAGAACAATGATTCTAGCTGTTTTAGGCACCTTGAAATTAGGACCGGTATTCTTTTATACAACTCCTGAGCTAGGTTTCAGCATTGGTATGAAAGAACTGGTCCCGGTACAAGCTCTGGATGTAGGCCATATTATTTTGGAGAGTAAGAGGATATGCTGGATATGGCCTTAGGGACAGAGAAAAGGCCCTGGGTATGTGTAACTTAGTGAAGTAAATAAACCCTACAGATGTGTCTACAAGGATAATTAGAGTTGGTGTTGAAATGATCTGAGCAAGCCACATGAATTCCCTCAAACCACATGAATTCCCTCTGTGCATTATCACATCTTGGAAGACAGGATGATGAACTGGAGGAAGAAGTGCACCTTGCGGGAATGAAGGGTACCTGCATATCAAGCTGGCCCCTCAGTATAGCAAAGATGTTGAGAATCTGGAGAGAGAGTCCATTTGGCTGCCAAAGGTACTGGAACATGTGATAAATAATGAGACTGTGGGAGCTGGTCTGTTCATCTAGGAGAAATAAAGAATAAGGAGAGCGGGATCTAATTACTGTTTTGCACTACCTAAAGGTATATAGGAAATGAAACCAGTCTTTTCTCTGAAATGTACAATGGAAGAACCAGAGAGAACAAAACAAAACAAAAAAAAATCGTAACATGGGAAAAAACATTCACTGGGAAAGTTGTTAAGCATTGGCACAAGTTGCCCAGAGAGGTTGTGCAGGCCTCAAACTTGGAGATATTCAGAACTGGACAAGACCCTGGGAAGCCTGGTCTAATTTGGCCCTGCTTTTGAGCAGAAGGTTGGAATAGATGACTTGCAGAGGTTCTCTATGATTATGGGCCACCAACAGAATAGTCGCATTTTAGCCATTTTTAAAGAACAAGTCTAAGATATATATAACTCAGGTACCCTTTCAGGAATTTGTCTAGGGATTACATGTTTCTCTTCATGTTTTATTTTTTCTCTCTACCTCTTTAAAAAAAAGTCCACCAGCAGCAGTCCCCTGCCCCTGGACAGGGCATTGTGGGACTGCTGCTAGTGGACTTGTGTTGATGACCAGTAGTGGGAAAGGGACTTCCAAACTCATCTCAGAGAGGAAGTCTGTAGGGTTGAATGGGACTGTGGCTGACACTGAGACATGATGTAGATTTCCCTGCACAGACGTCTCTACATCAGCACCACAGTGGCTTCCCCTCAAGCATGAGTGTGGCAAATTCAGGATTTGTTTGGGAGTTGTCATGGCAACCTAACTGCAAGCAGCCCTTTTAAGTCAGTGTAACTCTGATGAGGCTTTGTCACCATGCTTTGTTGTAACAACTTTATTACTGCAGATAATGTCATCCTCTAAGAAAAAAGGAGATATTTGGTTCTGCATAGTTTTCTTTCTAAAAAGATTGAAATTCTGCAGAACTGGAGATAAAGCACAGCTTTTGTGTCTAAGACCTATAACAGAAGGCACAACCAGAAGAATTAAAATGGCGTATTGTGAAAGATCAAAGATATGACTGGTGAGCCATGATGGAATAAGACCTCATGCAATCAACTGTAATCCAAACCTTTCCCTTAGTGGCTCTGTGTCTGGGCCTTTCTTGCCCATGATCATAAATTCAGAGGAGGAGTGAGGTTGGAAGGGACTTGACTTCTCTAGTCCAACCTCTTGCTCAGAACAGGGTCAACTGGAAGGTCAGACCAGGTTGCTCAGGGCATTACCCAGTAAGGTCTTGAAAACCTCCAAGGATATAGACTGCACAGTATCTCTGGGCAACATGCCCCACTGCTTGACTGCCCTCACAGTAGAATAGTTGCTCCATATACCTGGTCTGAAACTCTCTTGTTTCATCTTGTGCCTGTTATCTCTCATTCTCCTACCATGCACCACTGTGAAGAGCCTTGCTCCATCTCCTTGATAACATCCCTGTAGATACTAGCAGACGGCTATTAGTGTCCCCCAGAGCTGTCTCTTCTCCAGGCTGAACAACCCACTTCTTACAGGGCAAGTGCTCCAGTTCTGAACTTGGTGGCTGTCTGTGGAACTCACTCCAGATAATTGAGGTCTGTCTTGTATCGGAGGGCCAAAACTGCATGCGGTATCTAGATGTGGTCTAAGTGATGAGTCTGGCTCAGCTGCATTTCCTGTAAATTTGACAGATGTGCCAATCTAAATAGGTGGAGCATCTGAATATTGATTCCATTAAGGATATATAAGATGGCTGAAGGCCAAATCACTAAGCCTTCACCCCCCCATGTCATTGTTCCTCTCCTTTGCATGTGAGATGAGTAATAAAATTTGTGTCCCTCATTGCTTGTTAGTTGTGTGTTTATTAGACTGCACTGCTGTAAATCACCTAAGTATTAACTATCATTCACTAATTACAATTTTTTGTCATGGTTTTTTGCAGGTTACATATCACGGGTACTAAAGAATTACACTGACCATGCCTGTGATGGAGAGTATGTCTCCCTGAGATGCCCTCACAGAACCACCATCAGCATCCAGTCTTCTTTTTATGGCCGAATTGTACCAAGCCATCAGATGTGTCCTTCTCGCTATCCCCACTCCTATGCAACTTTAATTAAAGAAGATGTTGCCTGTTCGGTTGGCACTTCCCTTCAGGTATTGCATGTTAAACTGGATCTGTTCATTTTGGACTTCATCTTTCCTTGGCCAGGCAGCAGCTTTCTGTGCTGCTGCTGCATAGACCTTTGTCAAGCAGTTACTCAGTGTGGGAGCACTGATGTCTCACAGAGCTTAGTGGATAATTCATCTGCATAGTTTAAACAGGACTGAATTAGATTTTGCTGATGATTTTCTTAACTTTGCCGTAACTCTGCTCAGTTACACTTCAGGAATGTGGTTGAAAGAGAATTACACTGCAAGACCACATTATGTTTGACTGGGTTTGAAGATTTTTTCCTATAGTTTTCCTTCCTTTTTCAACCCATTCAGAAGTTTCTGTGGTGTTCTTTTTACTTCAGAACTGATCCTATTTCAAGAGGCATTTACATTAGTAACTTGAAACCCAGAGAGAATCCTTGGCTTTTCTTCTGACTCATTTGGCTCTTAGGCCACTGTAAATGATCATGCATCACTTAAGCTGGTAATGTCCCAAGCATCAGTAGTTAATCCACTCTGTCCATTTCTGTAAGGGATGTTGACTATATGTGTCCTCCCAAGAGCCCATGTGACGTCAGCAAATCAAAGGATTATTTGGAAGGTGCCAGTGTTACTCAACTGTCAGTAGGGCCAACTAAAATTAGAAACATAAGTTGGCTGGTGTTGTTGAGATGAATGGGCTCTGCTCCTGGATGTTGAAGTAAGCGCAAATCTTTCTGAGTGCAGGATTTGGGACTGTCAAAATTTTTGGGCAAAGATCTCAAACATCTAGTGTGTTTATGGGTATGGATCAATAATAACTCGTAATAAAAACTTATAGCAGAACTAGATTAATGAACCTACGGGGGTAGAGAAGAATTTCTTTATAATTTGGCTAAAGGCCAGAGTTTCCCACATCACTTTTCACTCTTGCATACAGCATTTTTAAGAGGAATTTACAGCATTTTTTCTTACAGTACAAGTACTTTGCCTTCTAAATGTCGATGGTAAATTCTCAAGAAAATACGCAGGGTTGGTGTTTTCCTGTAGCATAACCCTTAAGCCGACAGATTTGCAGTTTCTCTCATAACAGTTTCACTGCTCAACATATGACTGAATTATAGCATGGGAGGACACGGTCCTTATGAGTGGAAGGTTTTCCCAGATGCTAAAATAAAAATTTGTAATATAACAGGCAGGAGGCAGTTGTGTTGTTTGGGGCTGGGGAACATGGACTAAAGACTCCGGCAGAGGCTAGCCGTCCCTTCTTTCTTTCATTGATTTACTGAAAAATTTACTTGAAATGTTTTGTTTACCAGCGTGACTGATAGTTATGTGCATAGCCTCATCCTTTGAGGGTGAGTGGCCCGCTTAAGGCATCTGGAAGAACTTGAGAACAGGGAAGGTATAACTTTGGCTTTCCACACCATGGTTTATATGCATGAGGGATTTAAAAAAAATCCTTACCTGCCTGGCTTAGCTCCTTATGTTCTCAGAGCTGTTACCCATTAGCTTTGTCTCCAACACTTACAGTGCTTGTATTTACAGCTCCCCTAATTATCAGAGTGAGATTTGTGTTCCCTGTTGGTAGTCTTGCTTTAGATTTCATGTACAGTACATTTGTTACATGACCGAGACCAGAACACTCCTGTTTCGTCCTTTGGGGGGATTGGGATTCTGGGGGATGCAGAAGTGCTAGGAAAGTAGCTGACATTCTCTGTTCCACCACAGATTCTTGGGGTAGATCCACAGTGCCTCCGTGGTGCCCCCAAATGTGGCTTTGATAACTCAGTGTGCTGTGCTTGGCTAGGGTAGGATGAGGCTGAATGCCAGAGACGAATCTTGTCTTCCTTCTCAGTCCTGGAGGGGGTGACGCCTCTCTGAAGGGTATGCCAGAAACTCCGCAAGCTGAATGGCAAATTGCCTGCAGCTCGCTGGTAGGAAATGCATGTGTGTAGGAAAACTGAAAAGTGTAGACAAAGAAATTGCATGTATTTTTGTGGTTTTGAAACTCAGCTATATGGCTGCTATAGGCAGGATCAATTGTGGGTGTATTCTGATTGTCAGTAATTATAAAAGCCAGCCAAACCAAGCCCTTCAAAGTTAAGTATATAAAATCACTGTGTCTAATCAAACCTATGACTGTATAAATTTGCTGTGTCTCTGGAGAGTGGCCTGGAGGGAGCCTAAGGGGCAGTTATTAATGCTATTCCCTGCAAACATTACCTGTGAGTAACAGTCAATTCCCATTTAGAAGCTTTCTCCTCAGTAAATGTCCAGTTCAGACATTATTTCTGTGTTTAAAAGGGAAAAGAAAGTGTTGATTACACTGAGACAACCACTACTAATCCAGCCTTACGTGGCTGGCTGTCAGGTTCCCTTGCTTTCATCACTTGTTTTTGTTTGAAATGAAATGCAGACCGCTTGGGAGACCGTGTCCGAGACATTAAGGCAGTGACCCCAAACCACACATTTCTGTTATTCTAACGCTGTTATGTCAGATTCAGTGGGAGATTTCCAAATGCGCAAAGAAATTGGACATTCAGACTGGAATTTCAGTTTTGATATGCTTGGTATCTTGTGAACTTTTAGATCAAGTCACGCAAATATGGAGGTAGTAGAACAACAAAATAAAGTTGTATTGAAACCCAAACATTATTTGCTTTTTAAAGAGCTCCTCCTGCTTCCCCCATTCCACTCAGTTTAGCAGGAGAGCCCACAGTTAGCACAAGTCACATGAAATATATGACAGGAAGGAAAAGAGATTTGTGCTGTATTTGTAAAGCATCTTTGAGATATTTTGAAGATGGAAGTGTAGAAAATTCTCCACTCATTCTTTGATAATAGAAGCTAATTTGAGACACTAGTGCTGTTAATGAACAGTCTGGTCTGGTACCGGCTTTTTCATACTTTTCTTGTGGAGTCCTGCAGGGGGTATTCCTGACCACGAAGAGAGCAATAGAGAGCAATGCCCTTGTCCAGCCAGAAGGGATGGATGTGGGACAGAGAAGAGGAACATCGGGAGCCTTGGTGGTTCTAGTAAAAGGGAACCATGCAGTGCACACTACAGGCCAGAAAGAGCAGCTGCCAGGACCAAAATCTGTTCATCTTTCACCCAGAAAAGTAAATCCTTGAATATTAAGGGCTATTTAGGCATATTGAAGTCATGCCACTCAAAATGCTTGGCAGTAGGTAAGACGGTGTTTATCCACACTCCCCAATTTATGCAAAGAGATGAGTTTTCTGCCCACTAGCAAGTCTATATTGTCAAAGCCAAATCATGCAAAGATTTTTGTTTGGGTCCTGAAGGACAGAATTGCATTAGCATGGTCCTGTGTGTGTTGGTGTCTTTGTGATGGCCTGTAACTCCTGTTTGCTTTTACACCCTTGGAGCAATTGTGCAGGTGCAGTTGATCTGGGCATGTCACCTAACAATTTTGAGAGCTTGAAGATTTCAGGTTGGTCTGTACATTGTGCTCTCACAGTGGAGTTTTACTGTTGCTCTGTTCTATATCACCCAGATAGGGTTGATGCAGATCATTTTTAATCCATCCAATGTCTGAAGTTTTAGTGTGAGAGTATGGAGAATAAGCTGAATTACATGGCTTCACAGCGTAGGGTGACATGGGAATATCTGGAGACATCTTTTATTCCAAGGAGATCTGCTGGGGTCAATCCTCATCTGCTTTAGCCTCTCCCTTATGCCTTAGTTCTCTCACCCGTCACACTGCTGCAAACATTTGCACTTCCCTGCCATGGGGACATCTCATGAGATCTTGCCTCTGGGGAAATAAGGAAGCTGATAAACAGATACAGCAGGAGTGTATGTTTATTCAGATGAACGCATAAATGCTGGCACAGAGGGCAAAGGAGAAATAGGACTGGTAAGTGTTCTGCATTGCGTAATGGTAAGTGCCTTCTGATAAGTGAATCCAACCTAGTCACTCCTAACCAAGCTCACAGTGCCAACTTGTGCTGCAAAAATACGTGGAGGCATGTCTATATTTGAAGGAAACCGCTCACCTGAAGAGGAGGTTTGGAGTAGCTTGCCTGTAAAGCTTTCCACAGCTGCTCATTGCTGGATCAGTGTTCCTGACTTGTTTTCAGCAATAAACTGCTCAAGGTCTGTATGGAAGAATGTTTAATGGTTGGCCTAAAATTATTGCTTATTGCCAGAAAACTAGATTACACTTTACAGCAGATTACCTGCAACATTCTCATTTTGGTAAATTGACAGAAAAGTAAAACCACAGCTTATTTAGGAGGAAAACAGAAAGCCCTGGAGCAAAGCTTATTTAGAAGGAAGATAAAAAGCCCTGGAGAGGCACTTATCAACATGGCGTTTCTGCTCCCAGGTATTTATCAAAGACATTGTAGGCTAACTTCTGTCTTCATATATGCATGTACTGAAACCAGCAGGAAAATGCACTTCAGAGGGCAATGTTTTACTGTGTGACTTGTTTCCCCAGGCTGTGCTTAGAAAGTGCTCTGAAGCCTCTCTGAGTCATGCCTCTCTTTAGAAAGGTTAGCCAGTTCGGGGAGGGAGGCAGGCACAGCCTGTGGCCTGGGTCTCTTTCAGCACTCTCCGGGACAATCAGTTGTTGGTGACAAGAATCACTAGTGCTGCTGATGTGGTATTTCCTTTTGTTCTTTGAGTGAGATACAAGACACCTTTGCTGCCACCATCTCCTGCTGTCGCTCCAGCAGCAGTACAAAAGGGAGCAGATTCCTTGCGTGCCAACCATAGGACTCCCTGAGCCCTTCTTCCCCCTTCCCTTTTTCATTTGTACCTACCAGGAAGGTTTCTGTGACAGAAAGCAGAGGAACCAACCTCCTCGGTGATAGAAAGACGAGAGAAACTTTCCAGTAGCTGCTCAAAGCATGGGCTAGTTATTGATCACAAAATGATGGTTCTGGTAGCTAGGTGTTCTGAAGAGAGTTTTAGTTTCCCCAAGTATTCTGGCAGAGTGAAACACAAAGAAAGAAAGTGATCTAACTGCTCTGGCTTTCTTGGTAGGCTGAGGACAGTGGCTACTGCCATTCCCAGTCACAGGGTTGCATGGTCCCACTAACACCCCTCAGCGGCCTCAACAGGCATGAGAAAGGGCCCTTTCTCAAGACTGAACTTCCTTAAGATTATGATGGGCAAGGGGAAAGAGGGAGGAAAAGGAAGAATGTGGGTCATCAGTACTACTGGGAGGAGAAACCACTGTTCGTCGTATTGCAAACTAGGAGATGTTCACAGCTTATGGACTGTTTGAACAACGAAAATTTCAGTCTCAGAATGTCAGTGAATTAAAGATCAGTTTGGGCCACTCTTTGTCAGACGATGTTAATCACTTTGCAGATGGTGGTGAGCAGTGGACTTGGGGTCCAGAAGAGGTTACTGCAGTGCCAGAGTTGCTCTTACAGATCACAGAACCAGTGCAGCTTCATTCATGAATCTTGTCCAGGCTGAAACACAACTCTCTGGCAAGCAGCTCCCAGGCTAATTGTTTGCAAGTAGAAGAACTGCTTGATGCAGAGGTCATAGATAATCTCTAAATTGCCGTATCTTTGAAATCTTTGGCTTAACTGAAATAGCTCATCAGAGCAGTGTGATCATGTACTGCAGAAGAGGAGACACTGGAGGCAGAGGTGGCCGGTGCAGCCTGTCTCCCTGATGAGGCAGGACTGCTCCCTGGGGTGTAAGCCTCCTAATGCTTTGTTTACTCTAAATTTAAACTTTCCAAGTCATGAGGCTTCCATCATTTCGACTAAGACCCCGGTTGACAGTGTAATGGTTTGCTCTCAATGACTTTTTTCCACTTTGTGTTTTAGACTTTTGCTTTCTTTAATCCCAGGACTTTTGGTTATGCATCCTTTTGTATTTCTTCAGCTTAGACCACCTCTCCCTTTGAAACTGACCCCGCATACAGATTAAGTTTCCTACTGTTCGGAAATGTGGGTAATGTTAATTAGGTGATATTTGTAATGCAGCTTTTATCGTGTCCTTCTATGTGCTGAGCATGTTCCTGCTGTCTCTGGGCTCTTTCAAGGCTCTGCCAGAGGAGCTCTGGTGAATCTTGCTGTCATGTTTTAACATCCCAGCCCACTGCTGCCTGTCCTACTGCCCTGCTGGCGTTTACTACTCCCATAGCAGAGCTGGTGAAAGGGAATGCGTGCCCTGTTTTCAGCTCCTTATTTCACAGTCTGGTGTGTTAATGTGAGTCACCAAATATGTGGGCATAGTTCTCTCCTGTTGAATCTGCTGTGAATGCATTGCAAGGTCCATGGGAGAGTGATAAGAGATAGCTAAGTAGAGTACTACAACCTGCCATAGATCACTGTCAGGATTCAGGACCTTCGATGTCTTCCTCATGTGACACGCAGATCAAATGCAATCATTTAGGCAAAGATAAATTACTTTCTAGCAGAGCAGGCTGGAAGTATTGCTAGATGAACCCGGAGGCATGTAATCTGTACCTCATCAACATGGATTTCACTTCCTCATGTAGTCTGTCCTTCCCTGTTGCCGACCTTGGAAAATCTTGCTCCATGGACTTCAGTAATTTATATGAATGGAGATGAACATGCAATCTTCAGGTAATGGAAAAAGGACTGTAAAGAAGTTTGCAACTTGAAAGTAGTAAGTTTACAGTGTGTTTTAAAGAAACACCAAGATTCGGGGTATATAAAAGAGTATCAGAATTCAAACAAAATGTGACACAAAGCCATTATGAATGCAGTGTGCTGTGAGGCTTTGTGGGATGAACTTGTGCTGCTTTGTTTGTTGTGGTTGCTTCTTCCCATGACGAAACTCATAAGGGTGCATCAGTACAAGTGTTGGTCTAACTCTGCCATAATGGCTATACCTGGACTGAATTTGACCTAAAAATGCTTAATCATATTTTTTTTAAAATTACTGGTATCTTCTTGTGTAAAATTCTTAGTACAAATCTCTGTCCATCTTCATTTGACTGTGCACAGCTCTGATCCATTCATGCAGTTTCCTCTCTCGAGTTATTCTCCTCAGCAACATGCAATTTCGACAATTATTTAGTGGGGTTCCTCTGCAATTTCATGCCTGACTGACCTGCCCTGCGGTCACCCTTGTGTTCCTTTGATGATGGAGGCTGTACAGAGAGCAGCCCCGTGGCAAAATCCTAGTTCCCATTGAGTTTCACCATCAGCTTCTATGGGTCCAAAGTTTCACCCTACGTGTGTTTAATCTACGAACTATTACAAGGGCCTAAGAACTGAGATAAATTTAATTGCCTTGGGTGTTAAGCTCAGTTGTGGTTTATTTTAAGCATGCAGGGGAAGCGCTTCTTGAAGAGTGATCTGAAGAGACAGAATAAAAATGAGTGCACCCTTGGGAATGGCTGAGAACAGCCTTCTTGCAGAGCTTGCATCCAGTTCCAGATTTAACAGGTTGTTATCTAATGAGCACAAGCAATTACTTAGCTAATGAGCACGAGAAATGTGTTTCATCTGCAGTGCCCACTAGAAAGACACGGTTTTGAGCTTGAGGCTGCCCTTGCTTTAAGATTCAGGTCACTGCAGTGAGATTATTCCAGGGCATAAATCACAGGGGTTAGATTAGTGTTTGTTTTACTTGAATTCACATTTCTTGCTCTCTTATCTCCTCTAAATCTTGCAGCTTCTTAGCTCAGTCATGAACCTCAGAATGGAACTGGCTTAAACAGCCGCAACTTCCCCCCTGAGCACTGGCTGTCAGCCTCAGGCTCAATTTACCACTGGAACGCAATTATACAATGGCACAATGCAATTAATGTGTCTTCCCTCCCCTTTCATGCCAGACAGGAATTCCTCCTCCACCTTCTCCAGTTGGAGTGATTTTTATGATATAATCTAATCCAGTGCAACTTTGTTTTGCGTTAGTCAGGGGCCTACCAGATGGCAGTGACATAAACCGCTGATTATAGATCCTGGTTAGGGTAGGTTCTGTGCATCTACTACTATTTGTGTGCAAGTTCAGATTGTTTGTGGGCTTCTTCTTGTTTAGTTTCGTGATCACGTTTTCTCACCCTTACAGCTGACGGTGACAGCCAGAAAAACAAGGCAAAGGTAGAACGAATTGCCTAAATTTTTCTAGCCATTAAGCAAAAGCCGTGTGAGCTCGGGGCATTCCCTCACACCAAGTAAACTCACAGCCATCCTGGCGTCAGTCTAGCTGATCATCTACAAATACTTCAGAAATGACATCTGACATCTGCCAGAGCTCTGACACTGCCTAGAAGCATGATTTTTGAGAGTAAGACCAGAAAGCCAAGGTCTCGGTTTGTAAGGGGCCCCATAAACACCAGATGCATTGGACCTGCAGGGGAGAGGAACCTGGAGCGGATCATCTTGTCTCGCATGCTCTGTCGAGCCGCCGTGTTGCACAGTGTTTAAGAAGGTGCTTGTATATACCACAAAGTGGTGGGGAAGAAGATTTCTGCGTGTGCAAGGACAGGTAGAAGTTTTATGTGCAAGTTTTTAAGTTACCGTTAGGGCTGGTGTAACAAGAGAAGAGAGTGGTGTAAAGAACAAAGGTTCTTTATTTTTACTCTAGAACACAGCACAGTCAACCATCGCTAATTCCCTTTGTGCTTTTCCTGATGTATTTCACTGAGCATTGAACATACTTTTTTATTTTATTCTTTATGGATATATTTCATTACGCCTAAGACTTTATGCAAACAGTCTGTAGGAAATCAGAAATCGTAACGATTTTTTTTATTTTCAGGAAAATCATTGCCCTTCAGGGGAAGGCACATTAGAATTAGAGGCATGAAAAGGAAATATTGGTTTCTCTCTCCTCATGAAATAACTTTTCAGAGTCATGGCTATTACCAAGTTAAGTTGAAACTGCAGCTAAACACTAAACCCAATTAGTAGAAGGCATATTCGGTCTCGAGAACATTCCCTTTTCCTGTAGTCTTACAATGGCACAGATTACTTTTGTTCCTTAATTTAGGTACAAACTCCTCTCTAGGGCTCTGTGTTACTTTGAATGTACT
>NW_010399475.1:79167-91021 GCF_000710305.1 Buceros rhinoceros silvestris
TCAGGAGGTTTTACTTATGTGGAATACACAGAGCCAGCAAGAGCTGCCAATAGTTAGAGCAGAGCATGCCCAAACGGCAGTACTGAAGGCTGCCCGTGTTCATCGTTCTCTAATTGCCTTCGCTCCTGGCACTGAGCCTAAGGACAGAAGAACAAGTGCTGCTTAGGCATCAAAGGTGAGGTTTGCAAAGAGGCTTTTTGCTGGCCTAACTCAGTCTCTGCTGAAACCCAGGGTGGTTTTCCCAGTGGTTTTGATTATGCAATACTGAAGGCTTCCGAAAATCCTACTCATCTGCTATGGGCAGGTTTGTTGACCAAAACTCCAAGTCTGCTGCCTTTGAGGGGGGAAAGCTTCCCTTGTGGGAGAGAAAACATTCAGGGTGCTGCTTCTTTCCCTTTGCTCCATATTCTTAGCACTGCTTGGTTGTAAACACAGCCGTGGCTGTCCAGTGCCAGCAAATCCTTTCAGGTCCACACTGATTCAGAGAGGAGTCTCTCCATATGTGAAGCCCTTTGAGATCAAACAAAGTATCTCCATAGAAGCCTCGCTTAAATTCCTTTGCAACTCACTGGATTTTGCATTAAATTAAATTTCACATGCTGAGTGAGCAGTCAACCCTTATGAGCCTAGAGGAAAGAATATGTTGTTTCTTTGCATTTTAATGTGACGGTCAAGTTGGGGCTAACGCTCCCAGGCACCTCCTTCGGTGTTCACCTTTCAGCCTCTCCGTCCTAAACCCTGTATTTTGAAACGAGATGCCTGTATTTTATTAACTTTGTGAGTGGGAAACAACAGCGTATGTTCTCTGGTCCCTAGAAAAGGCCTGAATTGTCTTGGTTTATTTTTAAAATAAAGGTGAGACTTGAGGCAGGCATGAATTCTTGCATGTGTCAGCCCAAAAGGTGAAAGGTTTAGGAAGTCATGAGCAACTGCAAATGAGGCAGTTTCAAATTGTGCTTGAAACTGGAACAGCTGTTGTTCCTGTTTCTCAGAGGGTAATGTTCAGGTAAGGCTTATATTACGTTCAGGTAGAACTCAAAAATAAAGAGTAGTCACTAAGGCAGAAAGAAAATTGTTTTGGGTGGTGCATGGTATAGAAGGAACAGTCTTTTTGTTAATGGCACAGGGATAAGATTGTGGGAAAGTCCGACTGTTGAGGTGGGAGTAAGAAAAAGGAACAGAGAGAAGACAAAAGAGGCCAGGGGAGTTCAGGGGAATTTCTGAGAAAGGATTTGCCAGTGCCTCCTTGCAAGTGAAAATTAATTGTTTTGGGACTGGAATTCACAGCTCTGTATTGCAGGGACTTAGTGCGGCTGGTGGATTACCTCGCACTGTGGTCTCAAAATGCTCTGACAGGTTCATGTGCGTCAGGCAAACATTATGGTAACTTTAGCACTTTAGGGGCTCTACGGGAGTACATAAATACCACCAAAGCCATCCAGCTGAATTTAAAACTTAATTACTGCCCCACTTAATAATATTCCCTCCCCCCGCTACTGCTATAGAGGATCGTAGGGTTAAAAGAAATCATTAATCTTCCTTAATGAAGCTATTTTCTAGCAGGAGACAGAATGTCTTGTCCGTGTAGATTCTGAGATGGAGTTTTTATGAGTTTTTATGAATAGGGAAGTGGGGAGTGAGTGCTAGAGGAAAAGCAGTGCAGAAAAAGGGATAGGACCTGAAATGCCAGTGGTGGGAGGAATCTCTGTCTTGCAGGCCCTTGCTGAGTTTAGCTAAAAGGAACAGATATTCATAGCGGAAAAGTGAACCCTATTAAAAACTAAGTTGGCTGTATAACAATGTTCTCACCACAACTAGTAGTTATTGGAATACCAGCAATTGCCAAAGCTTTAATATAACAGAGGTGAGATCTCTTGAAAGCTGCAGATGAAATTGTGCATCTCCAGAGAAATCTAAAGCAGAATGCTGGTGGCAGAGTTTGGCTCTCTGCTTTTAACTGTCAAGGCTGATCCATGACCTCAAAGTTTCTTTTCCTGGGACAATACTGCCTTATACTATGACTAAATTGCCTGCAAATGTTACAAAAGCTCTGACCATTCCAGCGCAAATCCCTCCTTTTGCATGCATGAAAGGAAAGAAACCATGTTCCTTAAAACAGTGCAAGGTTTAGTTCTCTTGTAGTCCGGGGCTCCTGTGGTACCCACTGCACTGAGCACCACTGCCTGCCTCGCGACGGGGCTGGTGGAGGAAGCAGGGGTGGCCTTGCTGTTTTCCAGCGTGTCTCTGTTTGATGACCCCTTTGGTGGAGATACTAAAGTGTTTTTGTTTCTCTGTTGCTTGTGTTCATCCCCGGCTGCAGAAGATGCTGGATGAGTGCCAGGACAGGCGGAGCTGCCAGTTTCTCGTCAATAGCCGGCTGTTTGGTGCAGATCCCTGCCCTGGAACGGGCAAGTACCTCATCGTCTGGTACAAGTGCAGGCCAAGTAAGTATGTCACTATTGAATCTGTTTGCTCTGGCGTGAATAAAGCATTTTCGTACTTAATTCTCACCAGAGAGGTCTCCTAGGCCTTTTTGTTCCCTTCTACCTTTGTTCTTGGTGAACATAACCCCCTGGGTGTGGAGCATTTCCCCTCTCCCCCTCATTTGCTACCTTGCTGGGATGCTGCTGCTCTGCTCCTTCCTCCTTTCCAGCAGCCTGAGTTGCAGATTGTTTTTGCAGGTGCCAGTGAAAGCCTTTGCCAGTGCTGAGCTCACACTGTTGGCGGTGGGTGGGCTGCTCCCACCCCCATCTGCAGCTACCCTTCTGTCCCGGTGGGCTAGTCCCCTCTCTGCTTGCCCCTCCAGAGGCAGTGGGAGCGGTTTGCGTGGACAAAGACTTCAGACCCAGGTGCCTAAGGCACGCACTGATGATGGTGGTGCAATGGAAAGCTCACCAGCCCATGCCATGCCATAAGCCAGCTTTTAATTGTTCCCAGATCAGGCTGGGAAATGTTAACCTGTGCTTTGTGTGATCTCATCAGCTGTGTTTAAATTAAGTGGGGATGGTGCCTGGTTACTGGGAGTATAATCGTGCAAGCTGGAGGAGTGAGCCTGATGCAACTTTGGCCCAGGACAACCAGTACCCTCTTGGCCAATTTCTGGCCCCACCAGGGGAGTTAGCACAGTCTGGGCATGGTTCTCCATTGGTGCTTTGGAAGCAGACGCATTAGTGTGGAGACAGATAGGGTTTGGTGGTGGCCAAACCCTGCCAACTGATTTTAGCCAGAGAACAGGACCTATCTCTATTTGAATTAATAGTCTGGACATGACATTTCAAAACAGCCTGATCCCGAGCTTTTCAGATAACATAATGGACATGGTTCCACTATAACACGAGCAAAATTTTTTTTTGAAAAAATAAAAGAAAGCTTGCACGGGGTAAAAAACCCCATACCTGATTTCACAAAATGTTTGAAACAAAAGCAGAAACATTCAGACTCTGTCAGCAGCACATTCAGTGCTTCTTCTAAGACTTTTTGCCCCAGCATGCAGAGACCTGTGCAAATGAAATGAAGGGATCTGGCAAGATCTGTGAGGAATTCAAATGAAAGGTAGGTAATGAAGCACCTGTATTTGTTGTGGGGTTTTTGAGAGCAATTGTCACATCCCTTGTTGGGTGAGAAATGCATCTCCAAGAAAGGGGTGATGAGCAGGGTGTTCTGACAAGTCCTCTTGAACCTGCAAGTTTTGTATCAAAGTTCACTTGAAAAATCTGACTTTTGAGGTCTGTGCTGAACTTCTGAAGGTACTTCAGGATCCCTTCTGTGCATAAATATTTATGGCTTGGCATTCTTTGCAAATTACAGATACGTTAGAAAAGGAGGAGTTTGATTGTGTGCTGGGGAGGTGATTTTCCTGAAAGAAAGTGGGGGAAGCTGGTTGAAAATGTTTCCCCAAGACATTTTCCAGGCAGCTCCAGTTTTGCAGGGTGAAACAGAGTAACCTGACACAAATTACTGTTTCCTACTCACTGGTCAAACTTTTAATCAGAACCCACTGGATTAATAACAAGGTTTGAAATATGTGAGGATTAGCTTTGCACAGAGATACCAGGACAGGTCAGCCTTTCCTTGGTGATTCAAAATGTTCATTTAGAGTCTCACAAACAAAGCGTAGTGCTTGTGTGAGTTTGTTAAGCCGTTCCACCTTTCTGTATGGGGAGAAGGTTAATGAGGGGACTGAGAAAGATGGACCCATAGAATGCAAAATTCAGGACTATGAGAAACTTTGGTGGGCTTTTGGGGTTATTGAATATTGTTTATGACCTGTAAATGACCATATGTTTAAGAGTTGATCCCAAAAGCTGTGGTCCTGTGAAATGTTGACTTGCTCCAAGAGCAGGAGTCTGAGCACGTTTAATCATAAGCGAGGAGTTCTTGTTGAGAGCTCACTGCCTGGAAATTGCTTCAATCCATAACTTTATCAAAAGAGAAATGCAACTTTTGGGGTTCTGTTCCAGAATTTGCCCTTCTTAACAGTAGACACGACAGAAGTACTTAAATAAGAAGCTATTTAAGGTATGAATTATCCTCTAGAGACGCCTATTTCTTTCCTTCGCATATTGAGGGAGCCTGATGTGACCATGCTACTGACGTAAGGTGCCTTGGTTAAGTGCTTACTTAGGTAGAATGAGAGTTGTCCTGTACACAAGTACGAGTGACGCTTTGGGAAGTGGCCTGCAGAGTTTGGACATGACATTTTTAACATAAAATAAAGATGCCCAAACCCTCCCACTCTGAGTCATGCTGGAACCTCAAAAGGCCCCTTCTGAGGTAGTTATCTAAAATTAAAGACTTTCTTGAAAGAAAGCAAAACTGAAGTTAGTGGCATTTTCTTGTACCATTGCTGAAGAATGACTAGATGGTGCAGTCATTCCCTCCAGCCACTGTCACTGCAGTTATGCCTCTCTAACATCACGTTGCATTTTAAATCTAGTGGTTTCGATGCTCACTGACTGTATGGGGTTCACTCACAAGGCAAGGCGCTATTTTTGTATCTCCTGGGCAGAGTTTCAAGGAGATGGAGAACAGTAAATCATAAACTAAAAGCCTTGGATTTCCCAAATGGTGGGGCTCCAGGGAGCAGGGCAGGAGGGGTATCTCTACTGCACTAATTGCTCTGAGGCTGCTTTCACTGGAAGCAGGGAAGGCTCCTGCAGAGAGATTTGGTGCTGAGGTGTTGTGATTCACCTCTTCTAGAAATTTAAAGAAATAGTTCAGAGAAGCGTATGCTTAACTAGAAGCAGTCAGAAATTCAATGGCTTACGGTTTTTTGGGGGGAAGTCTTGTGCTAATCATGGTCCCCGCTGATCCAATGGATGGATCTGGGTCTAGTGGATGCTCTTGTGTGTTCAGGACTCGGACATGTGCTTGGGACTGCTTTTGAATGTCAGTTATTTGGCAGTCCTAAGTATTCTCTGTGCCTGTAAACAAAAAAAATGCACTATGTATGTGTGCGCTTTTGATTTTAAGGTATAGTATATTTAAGGAGATCAGAAATAATCAATAAAATGCTCTATTTTGTGTCAGTATGGGTGAGTCTTATTTATCGCTGATAAGTGATTTAAGGTCCAAGGTTCATCAAAGTAGATAGAGGCTTAGCTTTTACTTTATCTTCCCACAGCATGTGGGCCTTAGTTTCTAACATGCATCAGTCTTTGGGAAGATGTTTGAAATCATAAGACAGGTCTCAGCAGAGCACAGCTATGACTTGTGCTTGGAGGTACCTCGGCAAATCATCCTGCTGTCTGCAGCCTCAACAGAGAGCCCCCAGAGCATCCCTGCAGGTCAAGGTTGGGACATGTTGCCGTAGCAGTGAAACCTGAAGTTGTCCTCTGCTAGTGAAGTTGTAGTCTGGAATTTAGCACTGGCCAGGAATGGTTTCCAGTGGGAAGTCTGGATATACCCACCATGTTTTAGAGGCTAAAAAAGTTGATGAGAATATCTGCGGGATGTCCCATGCCAGCTGGCTTCAGCGCCAGAGAACTGGCACATTTAATTTATCAGGGCCAGTGTAGCCTGAGATCCACACCCAAAGCATGCTGACGCCTAGGATCAAGCCCTGAATGCACAGGAGACTTCAGTCTCCAGGGTACCTTTCAAGATCATTAAAAAATTGCACACAAATCCAATTATTTCTCAGGTAACATGCTGATTTGATTTAGAACCATTAAGTATAATTACTGGGTAGGCTGCAGGAACATATAATTAGAGGGAATTGACATACTATTTAACTGGTCTAACACGAATTCCCTTTAACTGGAATCTGGATTCACCAATATTATTCAAACAATTTGGTGTTTGTTCATCACCCTCACTTCAGAGACAGAGAGCCGTGTAAGGTCATGTGTTATTGTAAGTTAGGAAATATTTGCTCTGTGCGCCAGACTTTCTGGAGGGGCTGTGTGATCTAATCCCGGATGGGAACAGGATCTGTGGGGCTGCTCAAGTCATGCTGAAGAAAAAACTTCACCTCTCTGCACCCCAGCAATACAATTGCTGCTGATTTTACGGGGGTCTCTTACTGCTCTGGGCCTTTTTACGAGCAGGGATTGATCTGCCTCTGCACGACATCTGTTTGCCCACTGTGACTTTTTGGTTGTTTGGTTATTTTTTTGGCTTTGCTACTTCAAAATTGCCGATGCTTCTGAAGAAAATGGGGACATAAGTGCTTGTCTTTCTCTGCAAAGGAATTGCTTAGGATGAGATGTGTTGTCTGAGTGGCCATTCGCTGGCTGTTGAGAAAGGAGGGTGCTCCTACCCTGTTCATGTGGCTTCCCCAATGGGTCCCCCATGTAGTTCCATTCTCTTATGTCCTTCTCTGCCATCGTCACACTATCCTGGATGCACTGTCCCCTTCCCAGCTCTGAATATCCTATGCTGCAGCCACCTATATGGCTATATTGATATTTTCCCTCTTTCCTCTTGGGCAGTTGCTGCTTTAGATTATGACTTCACGGACTCTGGGAGAGATAACCTCCATCCAGTGCTTTTTATTTTTTTTAAAAATGTTATTATTTTTATTTCTTTTTAAAATGCTGTGTGAAGCTGGGGGATATGATATTCGGGAGCTGTCGGATGTGAAGTGTGCCTGTCTTAATCATCAGAACGATATAACAAAGTGTAAATCCAAACTTTGCTGCTCTCCCTTCTGTTCACAAACGTAAGCCTAAAGACTGTGAAGTTTCAGAAAGCCTGGATTGTGTCCTGAGCTCCAACTGCAGCTTGAATCTCTCTGGACAATACGATAACATATTTGTGAAAGGCACATCAAGGCTCTGAGAAATGCATCTGGGAAGGAAACCTGCATTTGTCAGCAAAGGGTGAAGTAACAAAAGTTTGTGTTGGGGGTAGGAGGAAGGAAGGGGGTGGGGGTGGTCACTTTGTTCTAGTTCAGGACCTGTGGCTTTGACTTATGGGAAAGCTTCTGTGCTGAGAATCAAGCTGGACACGTGTTTTGAAGAGAGCAGGCAGTCTTTCTCTTCACCATAGATTTAATTCTAATCTAAGAGGGCCAGGTAATTCTCATGAAATGTCAATGCCTTTTTTTCAAACGTGGGAGCCCACCCTGATGTGCTTGCCCAAATCTTACTCAGGTAACTTTACTTTTCTTGACAGCCCTAGGCAAATTAATTTTGAAATAAATTAGGAATTAATTCCAATTAGATTATCTTCTAATAAAAATGTCATCTTCAGATTTGCACTCTGCCATACAACGGTGGAGCTGCCATGCAGTGTCCCAGAAATGCCTGCCTTTAGGTGAGGATGTGTGGTTGCTTTTTTTTTTGCCAGTGGCACTTCACTTCAAAATGTGTACAAATAGCAGAATACCATCACTTGTGGCAGAGGTTTTCCAGCTATCAGAGCATTGTGAAGAATCATCCTTTGTGTTGGCAGTTCCCAGTTGCTGGTGAATGTGAAGCTGTCTTATGTCTCTTGGGGAACTGGCCAGGTCTGCTCATCAGATTTCAGTTGGATTGGCTGAAAAGTATAGAAAAGACATATTTTGGAAGGACCACCTAGGCCTGCAATGAATTAATCTTGTTCACCTTCTAATTTCCCTATAATCCATTCCTTCAATACTGAATCTAGCATGGACTTTGCCATTGACTTTGCTGGGCTGAGGATTACCCCTTTTCTGTTAAATTCCGTGAACATGGCATGAAATCCTGGTCTCATCACGTATCCTCAACGCTTTACCTCCCTAGGCAGAATTTGCAAAATGCTGTGAACACGAGCAGAGGGCTTTGGAAACAACTGAGCTTTTGTAGAAATTTCAGATGAGAGCAGAGGGACTTAAATGTGTTCCCAATCTCTTTAACGCTGGTGATGATTGATTTTGGTGCTGGGATAGATTGGTAATTCAGTAGTTATCAACCCTTTCAGAAAAGCATTAATCTCCTTTGTTGGACAGGTTTATTGGTGGCAGGAGGAGTTCATGGTATTGTTTGCTGCATTGCTTTTTGGTGGGCCAGACTTTCCAAAGGAGTGGGATGGAGTGAGGGCTGTTTAATGGGCACATCCTTCTGGCCCAGCCACAGAGGCGACAGAATAACCCTTTTGCCTCCTGCATTCATCAGCTTGCTCTTGCTTATCTCTATTATTTCAAAACTGTTGAGTTGGTGCAGGGAGTGGAAATTTATAAGGGCAATAAAACCTCAGGCAGCAAATACTGTGAAGATGAAAAGGTGTAAATAAAGGAAAGTTATAAATAACAGAGGGCAGATCCATCAGCCTACAATTGGGGTCAGAGAAGCTTTAATGCTAACCATTAATATTGTTCTAAGCCATGGATGCACAGGGATTTTCAGGTGCTGCCAAATAGCCCTACCTCTGTAGCACACTAATCACTTCACTGTCAGGAGCTGGATTAAAAGGAATGCATGATTTCATTGTCAGTGAATGCAGAGATCATTGTCAGCCCCTGTCCCCACGGAGAAGGAAACTGCTGCTCATCTGGGAGAGGTAAAAAAACCCCAAAACATTAAAAGCCCCAGTTTTCTTTCAAACACCATCACTCAGCCCTGACTGACACAACGAGGAGCCAGTGAAGACTAGGGTTCTTCCTACTGATGCAGGTGGAAATTTTCCCTTCACTGGGTCAGGTCTCCAGTATCCAGATGTGAACAACTGAAAAAGACGAATTCTGAAATCTCATGTAAATCATAGAGCTGTGACTTTTACAGATCCCCTTTGTCCACTGGGTTTTAAGTTTTCTGTGGGGTCCTAGGAAGAACTTAAGGCTAAAAAAAAACCTTTTAAGACACAAATTTTTAGTGAAGGACTAGGAAGGATACACCACAGTCTTTCTGTGCTGGGACAGGTGAATCAATAGCATTGCCAGAAGAACTGGGAGCCTTTGCCCTCGGGTACTCCAGAAGATCCAGCCCATCCTTAGGCATTGTAGGCACCTGTGATCCTTTTCTGAGCTGATGATGGAGGCTGTGTTGTGGATGGTGCTTCAGGTGTCATGCCTGGCTTTGGCTGCTGCCAGAGACAAAATGATCTGGGAGCCTTCTCCCCAGCAGAGCAAGGGGCTGTCCTTGGGACAATTGAGCAGAATAACCACAAGGAAACCAAAATTTTTAAAAATTAAGCCCATAAGTCTAAATGTCAACACGGTCCTACTGTGGCAGAGGTTTGTAAGCTCCAAACAATATTTTTCAAGATTTTCTGGCATACTGGTGGAGAACTGTGAGGATAAAACCGTGTCCAAGAAACAATATGCTCATAAATCAAATAGAGATGCAGCAGAGGTTTACTTTTGTGAAAGTTTGGGTCTGCTGTGTTGAATCCACAGTTTAAACCATATGTGTAGGGCTCACAGAACAGGGAACTATATTTATACAGTACTGCTGCAGGAGGTCCTGTGTCTGGACTTATTCAAGACAGAAAATACAGATCATTACCTCTCCTCAAATAAATGTCTCTTGGAAAAATAGCAAAGAGTAAATCCTCTCTGGGTAGAGGCATGGTAATGACCTCTTTCCAATACTGTGGATTTTTCTTCAATATGTTTTTCAGGATCAGTCCTACATTTCCTTTTCAGATTAATGACATATTTTTAAAACAGGTGTCTCCTGATATTTCCAGCTTTTCATCGTACTAATGGTGCATCAAGCTCCCCTCGGTTACATGCGTATTTTTCTCTCTACTTAAAAGGCACTGGAAGTTGTTGTCTTATCGTGTCTCTGAGAACTAAAGCATCTGTGATGAATTTGGGAGATTTGGTAACTATTTCTCCCAGCTACATTTTTTCTTCTCAGGCAAAGCCACTGTGGGAATACTCTCTGTTTAATTATTTAGTATAGTAGTGAACTAGCTTTTAATCTAGTAGGCCTCATTTTCCCATATTTTATGCTCTAGGCAGCCCCATGGATTATATGTAAAAACATCAGTCAGGTATCCTTTTAATGTTCCTGTGTCAGAATTATTATTGCCATTAACGATGTAAGACTAAATTCTCCCTTTCAGCTATTTTAGTAATAACTTTAAGCAGCATTACTCCAGATTTACACCATCACTGGAAGAGAAGAGCAAAACTGCCATGAGCAGTGGTACTAATTAAGTTTTTTTCCTTTCATATTCAAGCAATTTTTTCCTTAGTGCATCCCTCCCATCTTTCCATTGAGGTAACAAAGGTTTTCACCGTGCTTCCTATGTTGCCTCCTGTGGTGTAGCTGGTCCAGATTTGTATCCGTACTAATTGACCAAGGTATTACATTCACACTGGTTGGCTGGTGGGGCAGCGGAACAAGCATAGCCAGCTTTGGCACTGATTTGGCTTTCTTCTGGAACTGGCTAACAGTTCTTAAATTTCAGTGAAATTTAGCCAAAGTTTCTCAGATCCTTGGAAGGAGGGCTAATAAATGGTGAGGCAGAGGCTCAAGCAGCACTATACCAGTAAGTCACAGCTGCTTCAGAAAATCAGCCCAAATTCATTAATGGAAAAAGTAGAATGAGAATTAGGTTTGTCTCAGGCTCCCAAGTGTTTTGTTTAACTCTCGTGTCACAGTCTAGCAGATACCTTTTGATACAGTTCCCTTTTTCCTCCTTAGATAACTGTATATCCTGTCCAACAGGAAAGTGCAACTAGGTGCATCTGAACTCTGCTTTGGAGATGAAATGTAGCAGTTAATTTGCAGCACTGCCAGCCTTTCCACAGCAGAATATAAAGAGACAACTACTTCAGACTAATGAAAGTGACGGTGGGGAAAGGCACCTTTTAGTCATTGCAAATTGGATGGGTGCACCAGGAGCGTAATTTTAAAGTAATCTGACAAGATTGTTCACAAAGAAAATCTTCTTACTCGAAATGGCTCCAAACCTCCAAAACTTGGCACTCTTGAGTTTTCAGGGTAGTTCTGAAGCTGGCAAACTGCCTATTTGATATAACTCTGGACTGTCATCTGAGCTGTACCTTTCAGAGTTTCAGATTAGCTTCTGCAGAAGTGCTCGCCATTCCATCAAGGGTAGCAGACTGCAATTTTTAAAAGTTAAATTCAGGCATCTTCACAAAAGATATTGTTAAAAGATACTTCTGTGTAAATGTATGAATTTGTGACATTCTCACTTCTTCATGCTTCAAATTAAAGGGGATGATCCTTTTTAGACCCTGACTATTGAAATGTAGTTACGATCAGGTAGCCCACAGCTTACATGCTTGTAGGGGAGTCAGAGAAAAGGCTGTCCTTCAGGACTCTGGAGACCTTGGCTGTCCTGAAAAGGTTTCCTCCACCCAATCCTGCCTAAGGGAATGCTGACTTGGTATGGATTTATTCAAATCCTGAGAAGATGGAAAGTTCTGCAACCGTCTTCACAGAAGAGTGTAGGAGTTAGTGACAGCTTGTCGCGG
>NW_010399476.1:0-24208 GCF_000710305.1 Buceros rhinoceros silvestris
AAGTTCTGGCATTTCATAGACAGAATTGATGTAAAAAAGCTTTGAAAAATGTTGTATTTTTGATAATGCTAATTAGATCTGACAGTATAATGATGGCAAGTAGGCAGTACTCTTGCAGAAACAGGACCTGCGTCTTTGCAGATATTGACAGTTTTTGGAAAAGGTTGTGTTCATAGGGGAAATTCTAAAAAAGAGCTTAAGCTAGAAAGTGACAACAGAATCATGGATATAGAAATTGTTTTACTAACATTTCTATGAAATGGCTCTAAATCAGGCTGGACATTTGCACAAGTCTAGCGGGTCCTGGCTTACATAGTGATTGGAACAGAAATACGATTCTGAACTCACTGTATAATTCAGCACTAACTCCTGTGGCATATTTTTGTTGAACTTTGGTCCTGAGAAAAGTGAACAAGCCCGCGGTGCCCCATGAGAAGTAAATGAGTAACGCTATGGTGATCGCTGTCAGGAAGTTTTTACTGCGGATGTCTCAGCAAATTATTTCCCAAGCACTGGAAGCCGGCTCTCCTGTCTATTTAAAACCACAAACATGCAGTTTAAAATGTGGAAGAGATCTGAAACAAAGCAATTTTTAACAGGCTGAGTTATCCAGAGGTTTTGGCTAATACAGTGGCTTCAGTGATACGTTACACCATACGTATATTAATTACCCATTGACTTGCAAAAGAAATAACACTTCAAACAAAGCATAACTTCTTGTTTCCCAGAGCTGCGCTGCATCCCAGGACAGTTCGCGTGTCGGAGTGGTACCATCCAGTGCATCCCTTCGAACTGGCAGTGTGATGGATGGCCCACCTGTGAGGACAAGAGCGATGAAGTTGACTGTCCAGGTAAGTAAAGCTGAGAAGACTGCTGATCCCAGTGTCAGCTTGTTTTTCATCAGCACTTTGACTCCTGTTTGAAAATGGGGATTGTTTGGTAGAACAATCATTAGCAGACTTGGAGTTTTTTGCTTGTCTGAATTACCTTCCACTCTTACGGGCTGAGTAGGTATCCTGGCGATGAGGAGAGTTTGTAGTCTAAAAAGAGCCTTTCATGTCAGGGAAAAAAATCACATTGCAATTAAACCAAAATGACACAGAGGACTGTGGTTAAATTCACAATTACTGTTCTGGTTGTATTAGTATATCACTCAGACTGTGCTGGGTGATGTTGATGGACCTAGGTAGAGAGCTCGTTTTATTGCTTCCTCTTCTGATTTTTGATTATGAATATATATGAACAATTTTGAACATTTTAGTTTGTTCTCAACAAATAAGCCAGTGCAAATCTTTTTCTGTGTGTCTTTAAAGTGAAGGGACCTGTAACTGCTTTTTTTTTTTCCTAAGAACAACGAAGCAGGCATCTGAAAGCATGAATTCAGCTGTGGCATAATTCAGAACTTTTCTCTACAATGTGACTAAATTACGTTCAAAACTATTTTAAGAAGATCTTTGCCACTAAACTACTTAATGTGCTTGGGAGAGAATTACGTGAACTTTGTGGCATTGTCATCACAGCATTCAGTCTGTTGTCTTCTGAGCTTTGAACTGTTTTAGAGAGGTGCTACAAAATAGTAACATGCATGTTTTACAACAACAAGCTCTTCTAAATATTTGTATTTTCTAGAGGAATTAGAGAAAGAAACCTAGTGCTCAAACTTTGAGACCATGGTGTAGTTAGCCATCTCTCCAGTGTGCTCTACGCACAAATAATTAGAACAATGTGTTAGTACTCTTTTTAGAAAGCTTTTGGCTAGTTTGTGTGTGTGTGTATTTGCATCATGGGGGAAAAACTGTTGGTAGTTTCTTCTGACATTGAAAATTAAGCCGTGCCGCTCTGTTTAGGGATATTCTTTATACGTGTATGTCCCAAAGAAAGGTGCTTTTATAATTGTGCTGTTATTCTTCCTCCCCTTTAGCTGACTTTGGCCAAATGCAGGAAAGCTTAATAAAATTCTAGAGGTTAATGGAAGTCAATGGCTAGGACAAAGCAGGGTTACGTTAATGTTTGGATTTACTCAAAAAGCACTGAAAACTTCACTTGTGGGAATATTGGAACATTGACATTAGTAGAAAACAGTGTTTTTATCATATCTTGTTGCCAGTGTATTAGTTAGCAATTTAAGTTGTTACGTGGAAGATGAAACAGGATGATGTTGACTCAAGGACTGGACTTGCAAAGAACATTTGGTATATGGTTGGGAGGAGGATTTTATGAAAGTACCATTTCTCAGTAGATAGACTCTGCTTTTGCGTTTGGCGTGTAGGTCTCACTGAAGTGTCTGGCTTGACTTGTTGAGAAGACTTTTAAGTTAAGAAATTAAAGGAGATGTGTGGGAGAGACTTGATTCATCACCATGTCTGTACACAAGAAGAGGAGAATAACATACATAAACAATACTAGAGGGGAAAATGATAGACAGCAGAGAGAAGGAAAGTATTCCACTTGATGAGAAGAATAATTGGATAAGTAATTGGTAAAAAGGTTGTGCTCAGTAAAATAGCCAGAAAGCTGGGTGTGGTGTTTATAAAAGAACTGAGATATTTGCACAGTAATGCAAGGAGTGTAGCCAGCAAACCAGAGGAACAAGAATGACTGGTGGAGGATGTAAAACCTCTCTTATACCTGTAACAAAAAATTGGTGGGATAGTGCTGTGACCTGGAACGGTTGTTGAAGGGCATGTGTTACACAAAACTGTCAGGAATAAGGACAGGTTGGTGTGCTGGAGTGTAAAAAGGAGTAGTGTGAATGACAGTAAATTGAGGCCAGAAGACGACTGGAAGAGCATGGTTTTCTTATGTTGGGGAAAGCAACATGTATGGGACCAGTCACGGGAGAGACTAAGTCCTGGGGTGTTGATAGGGGAGTTAATGCTACTAATAATACTAGCACAGTCACACTCAGGAGTGATAACTTTCTTCTTTGGCTGCTGAATTAACAAGAAGTGATGCAGCTTTAAATTTAGAAAATACCTTTGAATTTAGATGAGCAATTGTGAGATGATTCAGCTAAATTTAAATACTGCTTAATTAAGGTTCCTAATTTCAGTAAAGGCAGACCAAACACTAAAATAACTAGTTAGTGAAGCCACCTGGACTTGGGAAATTTGGAGAATTAAAATATCTTGAAATTAAAAGGTGTGAAATCTCTCTGAAGCATGAAAAGAAAGCTTGCAAGAAAGGGCTCCGAATCTGTTTGGAAAACTTGTTACCTTTCAGCCTTTGAGCTGCTAATGGCATGCTCCAACGCGGTCAACTCAGAAAAGGTCAATGGCAGTGAATTACGAAGATGTGTTTCAGTGACTAATTAGTCCAGTTGGTATTTTCAAAGGTTTGATACAAAGCCATTGCAAGTTACTTGGCACTGTTGGTTTAGTTCACCTTTTTTGGACCTGATTTAATTCATGTTAGTAACAAAGCTCCTATTAAAATAAGAGGATCATTAATTAAGTAGTTTGATAATCATGTGTTCTCTGAAGTACAAAAAACACCCCAAACCCTAAGACTTTTTGTTAGGATAATTTCTTCTGGCATTTTTTTCAGAACACAGTTAGGTAAGATGTTAATTCATTGACAATCTGAATAAGTGTATGAAGTCCCTATTTTTGCTAGACCATATCTTTCTCTGAAGATAGTCATCATAACTGTTTTTGTTCTACTGCCTCTTCTCAGAATGAAATGAGCTTCCTTTCAGTCCCAAGCTTGCAATGTGTCAAGTGCTCTTCCCCCTGCCCTTCGCACTAGGCACACAAATATTAGTGGAATCTGCAGCAGTGATTACCCTCAAGCCGTCTCTCTGGCGGACTAAAAGCGTTGGCTGCTTGCTCTTGTGAACATCCTAAAAAGGGTTTATGTAGCATGTGTCCACAATTCTCTTCTATTTCAGCAGTGGAGACTCATGAAATTTGTGTACTGTTCCATATCAGCGGTAACTGATCCTAAAAATAGTTTATCCCAAAGTGGTGTATTCTGTGAAGTGATAGGAAACAGGCATTAATATCTTAAATAGAGACTTTTTTACTATTACTACTCACTTCCTCTTATGTTTCTACACAAGTAATCAAAGTAGTAACATAACTTTTTAATCTTTATAGGAGTTCTGTGTTTAAACTCATAAGAAGGAAGGGCTCTGCAGTTTGCCTTTTGCTGCTCGTGGGATTTCCAGGTTTCTAGCAGACTGTCAGATCAACTTCTCCAAATATTGTGCCGCCTTTGCAGGCGTTCTGGTCAAAACTCGCTCTCAGCAGTACCAGGGGAGCAGGGTTTGGTATGGCTCTGGCTGTTTGCCTGTGTTCTGTTCTTCTGCTGCAGGCTCGATATTTGTTTTTATTAGGTATGAACAGAGAACGGGTGTCTTGAATTCCAGTGCCTTTCAGAAATCCTGCCCATAACAGTTTTTCAGCTTGCAGTTTTATTGGTCATCATTCTGTTTCCTTCCGTCACTTTTGCTTTTAAAAAAAGGAATTCTTCTCAGGAATACGTGATCAGATTGTGCCCTCAGCTGTCCTTGGGCTTCTCCCAGCACCTGAGTTTGAAAACCTTTGGCTTACCCTGTAGCACACACCCTTGCAGAAGCCGCATTCTTCCTTTATAAGGTATTTCTCAGTACTGTTTTCTAGACCTGCTTGGTCAATAGCAATAACACGGGGAAGTTTCGGCGAGGGCTTTTTACCCTGCTGAGCGTGAGGCCGCTATCAGCATTGGACAGCTGGCCATCCTGGCAGCAGAGTCCTGGGCCAGCAGTTGCAAGCAGTGGCTAGCAGTAGAGTGAGCTGCCCTGCAGTTCCACAGCAAACAATACGATTTTACATGTTTTTCTGTAGAGATCAGGAGCCTGATTTCATACGGAAAGCAAACTGTAAATGCCGATCTTGAGCAATGTCATCTTGTTTACTGTTCTTAAGGACTTCCTCAGGCACTATCAGGAAGAGATGTGCAGATGTGGAGGACACTTGCCCCTGCACATCAACACTGCACCTCTCTGAGTCTGCGAAGTCTCCTCTGTGGAGCCAGCCGAAGGGGTGGCCAGTACCTGCTAGAGCAGCAGCTGCAGCACACTGCTTTGCAGTGATCGTGAACAGCTTTGTGTTTTGTTTTGCTGAGGATATTGGGTTTGGTTGAAGTGACTGTTGACTTTTGTGCACTTTGTAGTACATCTCCTTTTTTAAAGTAGATAAAAATGATAAAATCCTGTGATCATTTCCACATTTTCTGAGCCCTTGCTGAACTCCTGTATGATGCATCCTTTTTACCCTACTTCGTGGTGTTTAAATTACAAGATCTTGACTGTCAGTCTATTTCTTTGAATAGTGCTCAGCACGGCAGGATGCTGTTCTTGGGTGGCATCTGTTTCCTAGCATAGTACATTTGATAATGCAAAGTGTGGAGCTGCTTGATCTGAGAAGAGTCATTTTCCTCTGGGGACTTCTGAACTGTATTTCCAAATCTTCAGGATATAATCCTGAAGTTTTCTCACCTCTCAAATTATTGGATGGAATTAAAAGCTTTCCAAGATTTAATAGGTAATATGCTGGGCAGAAAATTTGAAGCTTAGGGGACAGGGCAACTTTTTATGTAAATTTTGAGAATCTTTGTGTTTAAAGAGGAACAACTCAAATCTTGGAACAAATAAGAAATAACAAGACCTAGCTGCTTCACAAACAGTTCAATTTTGACATAATTTGACACAGTCCGTCCATCCTTGTGAAGGGTTTGGCTTGAGTGACTTATCTGTGACACTAACTCTGGAAACTAGTTCAACACTCCCAAATCCAATATTCACTCCTTCAGGAATCCTGACCCTACAAGGACAGCCAATGTCTTCTGTGTGTCCGCTGTCTTTTTGGTGCAAAGCAGACCTTGGCGTGTGTGGCAGATTCTAGCTCCTCCACAGTTTTCCCTTTGGTGTCGGGCTTCTTCCCTCATGCAGTGCTGCTCCACACACGTACATTCTAACCTGTGCCTGTCTCTGCTGCTGACAGCTCTCACTTTGTGTTGTCTCGGCTCAACGTTCCATTTTGCACTGCTTGGCAATTTGTGTCCCCTTATTTGGTCAGAATGATGGAGGCACTGAGGGGAACGAAAGAGTAGCTTTCTGCTCTGGTTGTGTGCCTGGCTTCCCCTAATGAGATGACACTGGAAAGAGAGCGTTGCTGAGATCCTGCGGATAAATGCTGCAGAGTAATCCTCATGGATGGTCATGGAAGAGTATGGACAGCATGACTCAATTCCTTCCAGCCTCTGTGGATAACGGGCAAGCTCATGTTTCTGTTGGGCTTAAACTTGACTGCATTTGTCCCCTGCTCTTTTCCATGTCCCCAACAGAACAGCAAAACTTGTACGCATGGTACAGAGCTTTGTGAGTTAGTAGGGCTGCGTTTTGCAAGCAGCAGTGACAGCACTTGTTGAATTAAAAGGCAGTTAGACATGTAAGCAAAATTTCTTCCCTTTCCAATCTCTTATTTTTTATTCTGAACAATTGTTGAACTGTTTTGATTCAGATCTGGGAAAGTTTACCATTGTAAAAGCAGATTATATTTTTTGGTATAGTTCTGTGAAGTCAAAGGACACAGATGTACCTTGTCTTTGCTAGTAAAAATACTGCTGTTGCTGTTACTGCTTGTGATTGTAGTAGCTAGAAGAATACAGGTTTTGGAAAACAGCTGCTCCTCCAAAATTTGATAGCTTTCAGAACATTAAGTATGCTCACAGGCAATGAAAATGGTAGCTTTTTCTTTCTGAAACACTCAAATGTGGTTAGTTTGTAATCTTCTGGCTTATGTTGTTATCTTAAAGCTTATATAATAATTTGGCACTAATAATTTGGTTTTAAAGATAAAAATATTTTTATAAAGGAAGTAGGAACAGCAAAGTACGTAGAAAATTATCCTGCAGAGTATTGAAAAAGTACAGTAGGAAACCAGTCCAGGGGCACCTTTGCCACCAGCATCTGCAACAGATTTTCATGGCAGTCAAGTGACTTAGAGGCTTGTCAGCATCTCTTTCTTTATTGCCTTGGAAAAACTTGTCATTGTTCCTTTTCTCAGAGACCTAAAATTCAGGTCAAATAGAAGCAATATAATATCTGAAGGGCACCAGTTTATTAAGCAGCTGACGGTGTTGGGCTCGAAGGAGAACTGATTTGTGGTGGCTGCTCTGTGCCTCTCTAGCGCTGCCTGGTTTCGGTGGTGTCTGCTGATACAGGCAGATGCTGAGGAAGGAATGAATGTCCTGCCTCCAGCGTGAGCACCGAGTCATCTCGCTTTGTGTGGGATCTGTGTCGCTATTTTCCAAAGAATCTGGCATAAATTCTGTCAATTTAACATGTTAGCCCAAGTAACCCTTTCTTAACCTCGCGTGCTAAAACCCGTGAACCTCTGTTTTATTCCTGGGGAGGTAAATTGTTAAGTCCTCGTGGGCGTTGTGTTGAGCTGTGAAGGGTCAGCCATATGGCGTTGCATCTGCTCTCACTTCTGAAAGGGAACTAATTGTCTGAGCGTTTGGTTCTTACAGGTTCTTTGGGTTTGGTTGTTACCATTTAATGCCATGGGAAAATAGAGCTTCCTATGCTGAGCTCAGTTCATCTTTGACAAAGCATTCTACATTAGTTAGTGATATTTTTAAAGTCTTACTAGAATTAAATTTGGTTTTAGTGTCTCGGCATCACTTTGAAAATCATAGTGTAAATACTGCTACTGAACCGTTAGGATTTAAGAACAGTCAAATTCTGAAACTAAAAATAGATTGGCCTTTAAAGTAATAAAAAATGATTAATAATCTTCACTGTCAAATTATTTTACCATTTTGAGTCCTTTATGTACTCTAGCCGAACTTCTTGCCTGTGATAAATGGCATATTCTAATATTGAACAGTAGCATTGCTTCCCTATTCCTGTAAGGCCATTGTGTATTAAGAAATGGCTGTGCATACATAATGGGTGATCTCTATAGACATGTAATTCCTAGGATAATGTGATAATTAAATATCCCTTGCTTATCCCATTAACCCAGGGCAAACTCGGTATGCTAGAGCCAGATGAATGTAAAGCTGCTCTCATGTTTCTGGGCTCCAGCTAGTGATTTTTGTTGTTGTTTTGTTTTTCGTTTTTGCTTATCAGTGCTGACATTTGTTCCAATTAGTGCATGGTTTGTTGGTGGGTCTTTGGGAGGTCTCCCCCCAGGTAATACACCAAACACTCTCCAGCTCTGGGTTTAAATTATCATGAAATTGCTGTGAACCTCCTGTTTTTTAAAGGTAGGTTGAAAGGAGAAAGTTTTATTGCCATAGTTTTGCTATATTTCAAACAGATGTAGTTAAACCTGTTGAAGAAGATTGGGACCATGACTAGTTTATTTGGTTTAGCTAGGCTAAATAGAGCTAATCAGCTTTAAAGCAAAATAAGCTGATTTTTTTTTTTATACAGAAATGAATGTCTGCATAGCTCCTTGTGTTGGTTACACTCTTTAACCATTAATAACATCTAGTAATATTAAATAACATACTAGTAGATATTTCTAATGCTTACATTCTTGGGTTCTTAATTTTTCTCTTTGTAAGGTTAATCCCTTGTTTCCAGATTATTCTTTCTCTGTCTACCTCAAAGGTTTCTCCCCACCACTGTGCCAGCCTTCCTACTTAGGATTTTACTAGTTTTGCTGGCTATAGCCCATCCTGCAGCATCTCCACCTGAACTGTGTCATCCTTATTTACTCCTGGAAGGCATGCGTTGCCCCCCAGCCCCTCTTCTGGAATAACATCTTACATGGTGCTCTTCCTAAATTATTGAATCCAGTTGTTGTATAAGCCCTGTCACTGAGATGAGGGTGTGTATGTGTTTTGTTCCAGAAGTAATGAACTAACATTTTTTTTTAGAAGCTTGAAACTGAATGAAAAACCTTGTTCTTTGGGCTGAAGATAGGTTTCCTTCTCTGGTTTTAATTTTGTCCTACCTCTCAGAAAATGTATTGGAGAAGTTGTCTGACATCCTTGAACGCACAACTGAGAGACGAAGCAGCTGGAGAATGAGCAGTTCTGTAAACAGGAACAGATAAAATGCACTGGAGATGATGCATTTGCTGTGGCAGTTGAAAGGATGAGTGTCAAGTCCTGTGTACAACTGCAGACTCTTGAGACTCTGCCAAAATACTTGGCTTACTCTGCAAGATTTGTGCAATGGCTTATTGGTTCTTTTCAGCTGTAGGTAATTCAGTTACACACCATGTAGAATGGCCAAGCTGCTGTTGCAAGGATCTACCATCTTTGTTTACCTGCCTGTATATGTTTTGAATTAAAACACAGAGAAAGTTTAATGAAATGAAATCCACCTTTGCTTGCATCTTTCACCAGTACTGACTGTTCCTTATGGTCCCCAGGCTTGACAGGGGACCAGCGAACTTACAATGGGAAGGAGAATGTGGACTCCAGGCACAATCGTGGTAGAGGAGGAGAGACAACCCGCTTTCACACTGTCAATATGGCACAGCCTGTCCGATTTAGTAGTAAGTTGCAGACTGGGAAATCTGGGCCATCTTTCTGCTAATTGATTTAGCAATTTAGGCTATTTTTTTTTTAAGGAGTAATTAATAGATTTTTTTTCTCTTGTGTAACTTTTTCACCAGATTTTATTCAGTTTGATTGGTACTGTATTCTGTCCCATCTTAGTGATGTGAACAACAGATCTCAAAAGATCCCATATAAGTAGAGAATAAGGAAAGGTGTTATGCAAAATTAATACTGCATATGAAGGCACTAAAACCATATTTTGTGTCCATTTTAAGTTTCACTCACCCGTCTCTGATTCCCTCTGTTAGTTCCCCATCACCCCCAAGAGTGCCAGTTAAAAGCCCTTGGGCCTGTTTCATCCAGAAATGCCACAAGGCTTTTGCTGTGTATTCCCTCAGCTGAGTTAACTGAAAGAAAGCAGAGGCAGCAGTTTACACCATCACCTCCTTACTTCCTAAAGATCCACCGTGCGGTGGTGTTTGTCCAAAGCAAACAATTTCCCCAGAACCCCCATTGTTGTCAGTGATTGACTGTGAGAGCAGTATTACATGAATACTACTGAAGCTGTTTGTAAGAGTAGCTTGAAAACTTCATAGCAAGTTGGATGTATTGCTAACTACCTAATAGAAAGAGTCATTAAATTGGCCACCTCCTAGTTTTTCCTCGCTGCTTGTTTTGGCTTGGCTTGATCAAACTGATTGGATTGAAAGATGTAGGGAAGTATCTTCCACAGTAAATGATCAGTCTTAATTAAAAGACTTTAAAGGCTGTCACAGGGCAATGAAACATTACTAGGATTTGCATCTTTTAAAATACGTTTAAAAAAAAGTTCCTGTATCAAAAGCTGTGATCTGTCACACATGCACCTCCTCCTGGTGAGGTGAAGCACACGCAGTATGTTGTGTGTACACATCCAAGTGATTATGCAGTGAATTGTCATAAAATGATTGAGATGCGTTGTCTTGAAGATCCTCATTTGGGGGGAATGGTTTCCCTTTTATTCTTCATGTTTCCTAGGAAAGTGCCCAACAGGATGGCACCACTATGAGGGCACAGCCAGTTGTTATAGAGTCTATTTAAACGGGGAGAACTACTGGGATGCCGTGCAGACATGTCAGCGGGTGAATGGATCCCTTGCCACCTTCACTGCAGACCAGGAGCTGAGGTTTATCCTGGCACAGGAGTGGGACTTAGAAGAAAAGACATTTGTAAGGAAGGACCAGCGTAGGTGAGTAGGAAGGAAAGGACAAAGATCTCATATTACATGTGAATGGCTTTTGTGTGATACAAACTCTGGTAGTCGAGTTTGCTTAGAAAATCTAATGGTAGAATTGGCTTTGGGTTAAAAACCTGGAATGAGCGTGCTGCTTGACCGTTGGGAAGTAGCCATCTGTATTGTATGTTTTAATTTACATTGACAGATAGGCTACAATTCAACAATGTCTTTTTATCTTCAGGCTGTCTCAGCAACGTACGCCTATTCTTGAACTGCAGGAGGGAAGATGGGTTTTGTAATGATTTACTGCAGCACTACCTTGTATAGAAATAATTCTTGAAATTTTTCAACAGGATTTTTGTTTCCATTAAGCACTGGTAGCTCTAACAAAGCTGCATATTTGAGATAAGAGTGGAGTAAAAAGCCATTTTGAGATCTTCTTGCCTGAGAGATTTTTGTTGGTCTCATGGTCTGCTCTGACAGATCACCATGAGTGGTTCAGTAATGGTGTATCTCTGTCTCTGGAGAGTTAGTTTGATCCAGAACAGTCTGACCTAAGTTGTATATCTCTATAAAATATCCGACATCTGGATACTTCTGTGTGGTTTTTGGGTTCAAGATATTGAAGTGCTGCTGTAACAACAAAATAAGGTGCTGCTTATGAGTAGATATAAAAGTTGTGGTGAATTACCGTTTGCAAACATAGAAAACTATCAAGTACGTTCCTGTGTTCTTCAGCTGTAGTCTCTCTATCTCTCTCTCCGTTGCCAGAGTATGGGGTGAAATGTTAAGGAAAATATCACCAGAATGTTTGAAGGCCTTTAAGTGTAAAGGCATTGGAATGTTCTGTGTCATTTATTTTAATTCGTTAGTATGGTGTTGGGTTGTATCTTTAGAATCTAACAGTTTTATTTTTGTAGGTTCTGGGTTGGATATCAGTATGTGATCACCAATCGAAATCACTCTCTAGAAGGTCACTGGGAAGTAGCTTATAAAGGTAGGCCTCTAGAATTGTTAGTTGAATGGCCCGTGGAGACTGTCTGAAAGCATGAACGTTTGCAAGAGCAACGTGACTCCTTGCAGGGGTAGTGTTGAAATCGTGTAGAACTGCTTTGTTTTACAGATCAAAGCAGAAGAGTTCAGTACTCAATACAAATGTCTTTTCTCAAGTGTAAGAAGTTTTGTAGTTTTTCATACTGACGTCTTGTGGAAAGAACGTGGGGTTTTTTCAGTTTATTTAGGCTTTCCCCTTGATTAAGCTGAGAAGGAAATTAATCTAGTTTCTTGTTCTTTGTGGTGAATGTCTGATTCCTGATTCTAGTATCTGCACAGACCAGTGTAGGGGTTTTAGCTTTTTAAAAATTGGCGATTTTTATATACTTAGTCTTGAATTTTGCAGAATTACCCAGACTTTAAAATACTTGAGACAGTTTACTTGAACCAAGATAAAATTTGCCTAATCCCAGAAATAAATCCCAGTTTATATGGAAGACCAAACATTAATCTGATAGGATCACTGGCCGAACTTTTTCAATTGCAAAATAAGCAACTCCATCTGCTGAAAGTGCGAAGTTAAGTTTCTATTTTTCACTAATTCAGTTGAAGGATTAGTTAATCTTGAAGTCTTTATATGAACTCTTAAGTGTAGAATTGAATGTCTAAATGCTTCACTGGTTTAGGTAATGGAAAATTTAAAACAAAGGAATTTTTTTAAGTATCAGAACTGTGAATTCTGGTGTAGTGTTTGCAAACTAATTGAATAATTTTCTTCTCATATACAACTTTCAGTTATAGAAAATCTGGAAGGAAAACTGTCCATTAGGTCCAGATGCATAATTATGAACAGAATTTTGCGAAATGGTTGGATCTTGAGAAATACTTCCTTTAACACATGAGAAGTAGTAGAACCCTGCAGAGCTTTCTAACGACGGTACTTGTGTACTGTGCTGCCATGCACAAAAATACCGATTTCTTTTGTAATCGAGTGAACAGTCTTCCTAATATTCAGAGAAAACTGCTCCATCTTGTAGAGGCAGGAACGTTTTCATTAGCCCCTTAAAAGTAAAGCACCTAAAGATGTCTTTGGACAGCAGGGGAAAGGGAGGGAGGCAAGCCCAACTTTTTGTCACAATAGGGATTTCTGCTCTGGACAAAACTCTTTATGTAGGTAGGTTTCTCCTGTGAAGCCCAAGGAAAGAAAAAAAAACCCTAAACACTCTCCCTAAAAGGACCTTTCTTTGCTCTCTGGCAAATTGATTGCACTGCCATCTGCTGACAGACAGTTTGCAACCAGGGAGGCATAAATTACAGAAAAATCACACCACCTGTTTTTATCATAAGTTTAATTTGATGTGTAATATAAATTGAAGCCATCTCAGTACCATATATTCTTTTGTTTGCAACCTTTCTATTTAATAGAAGGTTGCTATATGAAATAAAGTACATCATGGTAGGTAGTAGCATTCAGCAGCTTCTGAAAAACATTACTTAAGCTTCACTGACTTGTAGTGTGGCAGACTCTGAACTCCTAGTGTCTGTTTGAAAAGTATTTTAGAGTCCTTTAGCTTGGAAACTTTAATTCTCTATTGGGAGATGTGGAATGCTAAGCCCTCAAAATGATGGCAGAACCTAGTTGCATTAAAAAAAAATGAACAAAAAACCATCATACCTAAGTGTTTGAAAGGATGTGTGAAGACTGTGTAATGTGCTAACTGCAAGAGCTGTTAAAATCAATGTTGAAGCACACAGATTTGGAAAGGAGGCTTCTGAAAGCGTATAAAATAGGCTAATTTTCACAATTGCTGTGTCTTGGTCTCCCGTTAATCTCTGTAGCTTTGCATACCAGCGGGTATAATGGTGAAGCGGGACTCTGGTCAGAAACAGCATTTTAGAAATTATAAACTGCCCTCGACACCTCTTGCACTGTTGGAACCCATCACAATACCATCTCTTAGCAATTCCATGAGCTGGAAGGACCAAACGGTCCCTGCCACCGCTGCAGCAGCAGAAGTGGCATTGTAGCCTTGTTCTCAGTGTAGCACAGTTGTGTGCCTGGAGTGAGTGGCAGGAGACGTGGAGGGGTGGCTCTGGGTGCGGTGTACACGTGTCTTCGGGAGGTGCCAAGTACAAGACTGATAATGAATTCTTGCTCCACTCGTAGTAAGTGTGGCCAAACTCAGCTGTTTGAAGGGGTGTGTAGCTATTGGCAGGCAAACCCTGTGGGTCTCCGGAAAGCAGCGCTTCTGGAGATACCAAACATCACTTCTGCAGAACGACAGAATTACCCAGTACTTTGAAAACAGGAGCCTTTTCTCCGAGTCACCCCTTCCTTCCCTGCTGTTTGCCTTCCCCTGGGGGAGTGTTGCTAATGCAAGCTAAAGCTGGAGGGCAGTAGCCTTGTAGCAGAGTTGGTGTGTGTGAAATGACTGACACAACCGAGCCTTTCTAAAGCTGTGCGTACCCACAGGCTGCTTATACCAATGCATCTTCTTCTAGGCTCTTCAGAAGTATTTTTACCCCCTGACCCTATCTTTGGTACGGCTATGTCTGAAAATGAAAACGTTCTTTGTGCCCAGCTTCAGTGTTTCCATTTTCCTACTCTTCGGCACCATGGTTTACACAGCTGGTACGCTGAAAACTGCTACGAGAAGTCCTCGTTCCTCTGCAAAAGGAGTAAGTTGCTTTTAGTTCAGTGTTAACTGTGTCGAGTGTTTAAATATGCATAAAACAAATAGGGGGAAATCAGTTATCCTTTCTACCTTTTGACCAGTGAATTAAAAAAAAAAAAAAAGGTGGTGGGAGTGAGGTTGAATTTCTGCTTGGTTTAAATAAGTAGAGTATCATAGTGTGTGGTTGTCAGCCACAGTGCAGATTTTCACTAAAAATGATTGTTTAGCAGCTGTATCAACCCCAAAATATTCATTTAAAAAGTTTTTAGAAGTGCTGTATTAGTAAATATCACTCTTAAATTACTAACTTCACATGAAAATGAGGAAATACTTATTTCTGGTTTATTTTAAATACAGCAAATTCTACTAAATTCTTTGCAGCCAATTGTTAGAGCTAGGGGAATAAAAAAAGCAAGTGGAGCTGCTGACAAAGTGGTAAAAATGGCTTTCATTCTGTATATTGTTTTTCTTTACTCCAAAAGCCATTATACAAACGCTTTTGTATAATGAGGTTCTGGCAGTATTTTCAGTTAGTGTTTAAGGTACGTGATACAGATGATGCTTCTTTGCAAGAAGGAGAGGAGTTGTTGCACTTCTACTGCAGTTCTTGAAGTTTTTTTGTTTGTTTTTTTTTAAAACAGGAAAAGGACTTTCAGAATAGCAAGAGAAGAAAATTCAGCCCTTCATTACCTGCTTTTGCATCTGAAATACTGATAATTAGGAAGACAGGATGTTGCCTTGTCTGCCTTGAGATGTAATAAAATCTTGGAGTTTAATATTGAAGGACATGTTTAGTCAAAATGATCATCAAAAGATGACCTTTGTGGTCATCTGTTCAGGATGATATTGTAAGGTAGTCAACAGCTCTGCCAAACCGTTAACCAGAGGGCGAGGGTATCCGATGTGTAAGTTGAGCAGAAGAATGCTGTATCCAGTTTCGAGCCTCACAGTGCAAGGAAAATGTTGGCAAAGCGAGGCAAATTCAGTGGGGGCCAGCAAGATGGTGATGTGGGCTGAAGCACCTTTCCTTTGAGGTGAGGCAGTGGGATTGGTTCTCCTTCAGCCTGGAGAAGGGAAGGCTTCCCGGGGACCTGATAACAGCCTGCCAGTACTTATAAGGAGGTTATCAAGAAGATGGAACCAGGTTCTTTACAGTGATGGGTGGCAGGAGTCAGGAGATGTTAAGTTGAAATAAGATTTGAATTGATGCTGGGGAAAAAGGCTTAGTTGTGAGAGTAGTCAAGAGTGGAACAGACTCCCAGGGAGGTTGTGCAGCCTCTATCCTTGAAAGTTTTTATGACCAGATTACGTAAAACCCTGAGCAATCTGTCGGGACGTCATAGCTGACCCTGCTTTGAGCAGGAGGTTGAGCTGGAGGCCTCCTTGGATCTCTTACAGTCTGAACATTCCTGTGGACCCTCCCAGCTGATCTGTGTGGAGAGTGGAGGGGGGCAGGCTACCCTCCCTGAGCAGCTGCTTCAGCTGGCAAGGCCCAGTGCTGTCTGTGTTCCCTCTGTCTGGTTTTGGTATTTGCCTTTAGGTTAGTGGGAGGAAAAACCAGTGGACAGAAGACACCTAAACTTCCTCTGCTGGACAAGGATCGAGATGCAGCCAGGGCAGTGGAAGTACTGTTGCCTGGCTTCCTTTATTAGGCCTGACCTGTTAAGAGCATCCTTCAGGTTTCGTCCAGAGAAGATCCAGATTTCCTTAAGTACCAGGAGAGAGGAAGGGAGCTGTAGAAGGCATTGACGGTGAAGCTTAAACATCTCAAACACCTTTGCTTTCCTTTGTCTTGGAGAGGATGCCTGAAAGTGTATTAGTTCCATTAAATACTTAAAATTTACATTGTCAGTTTTGTGCAGTAAATCCTCCCCGCGTGTCTCCAGCCTATCCATTATCTTCCCTGCTTCTTGGAGATCCATTTTCAAAGTTTCCTTAATGTGAAGATGTGACTTTTAACTGGTGGTCTGCTTATGTTTACAGATAACTTTATGTAACAGAATAAACTGGGCTCCTGGCAAGTGTCTGGCAGGCTCACAGACACTTGGCTGTTGGTGATATTGATGTGCATTTCTGTTCCAGGCCAGACCTGTGTTGATATCAAAGACAACATTGTGGACGAAGGCTACTATTTCACTCCAAAAGGGAATGATCCCTGTTTGAGCTGCACATGTCACAACGGTGAGCCTGAAATGTGCGTGGCTGCTTTGTGTGAACGGCCCCAGGGGTGTCAGCAGTATCGAAAAGACCCTAAGGAATGCTGCAAATTTACATGTTTAGACCCAGGTAAGAGTTGACTGCTGCAGTTTTGTCAAGAAAAAAATAACTTCAGTGCTTAACTTGGTTATCTTTGGATATAACTTTGTTTGAAATGATGTATCCTTGCAATGCCTTGACATTGCTGGGTACAAACCCCCTGTGGGGAAGGATCTCAAATCACGGGAAATGAAACACTTCAGATTGTGGTTGGAAATAATCAGTCATCCTTGATGCTACTTATATGGGAAAAGCAGTGGCTTGTTTTCTGTATGGAGGCTACTGTGGATTTTTATTACAGCGTCTTGCATGGATCCTTTGTTGTATTTAGTTGTCATGAAGAGAAGAGACTTTTCTCTTGAGCACCTAATTAAGCATCTTTTTGTGGTCACAAACATTTATGTGTGTGGAAGTTTGCATCCAAGGATCACGTGGGAAGCAGAGTTTTTAAATTATATAGTGTTTCAGTAATAATCGGGGCATGCAGCTGTGCTTATTGGATTTGGCATCTCAGTGCAGTATCTTGTTTTGGATCAGTAAAGTCTTCAGTTGACTCTGAACTGTTTGTCACTCACCATTTGGGGATACGGATTTTGTGGGGCAGAGGGGTATTTTTCTGTAAGGAGACTTGCAAAAAGTAGTGTGTCTTACTTGGAATTTACCATGAGAGTGGAGCAAACGGCTTGTGGAGTCTCCACCTGTGGGGATATCCAATGCCTGACTGGACTCTGTCCCAGGCAACCTGCTATAGCTGACGCTGTTTGAGTGGGGGTTGGACTCAAGATGTCCCTTCCAATGTCAACTGCTCTGTAATACTGGTCTTTCCTGGTATTTTAGAAGAACCCAATCTTGTCTAGAAACTATTGTTCCGAACTCCTGTGGAAACGCAGGAGGTCAACTCTTCCTATCAGAGGCTTTCAGTCTGTTATTTCAGCCTGTTACAAAAAGGGGAGCTTATTGGCTTCCAAATTTTCAGTCTTACTTGTCTTAACTGTTAACAGAAGTTAATCATTAAAGGCTGTGGCTCCTCCTTGCTGTCATTCACATTCATTCTGACGGTTGACCTTGACAGATGTTTGTAGCTAGTGTTGCAGGTTGGTTGGTGAAAGAGTGGGGAAAAAGCAGGGAGTCTTCCTCCCAGTCTTATCAGCAGAGTTAAGACTTTGGCCTCACTTTTTTTATCTTTAGGAAGAGTGTCAGCAAAGCATCATCCAGTGGGCAGGGTAAGATGACCTGGGATAACCTCATGCCATGTTCTTTAATCCTTGCTTATTGCTGGATTTGCTATTTCATGAATACTGATTCGAAGAGTGTATTTTACCACATCCTTTCTGATCCTTAAGCTCTTCTTTCTGTACTGATGCTAAATAAGACTGTTTCATTATACTCCCGCCTGAAGTCTTCAGGGTTTTTTAGTAACTGAGTTTGAGAGAAGAATCATCAAGCAGTTGTCAGACTTCCTTCATAATGAAGTTACTTCAGCTAGGGATAAACACCAAAATTTTTAAATGAAGCGTTTCAGTTTTCCTTCTGGGCGTTTATAAATTACTATTCCAGATGACAAAATTAATGAATTACTTTCTTTAATCAGCTTGTATTTCTCTTTGTCCAGTTCTTACATATATCTTCCCTAAGCTCTGTTGCAAAGGAAAGAAAACAGTTTACTAGTCAACAGTAAGTCTATTAATCATCCAAGGAGAGACTGGGGGAAATTAATGCTGCTGCTGGGCTGGCAGGTAATCAGCTCTTGCGGTGTGAGTGGGTGAGCAATGATTACAAGTGGATAACGAGTATTACTCAGGGACTTGGTAGTAGGGGAACTTGTCAGTGGTAGGAGTAAGCTGAGCAATCGCAGCTATATTGTCTTGCAAGATGCTTCTCCTCATTTAGTTGAAGATAAATAGTGGAGGAAAGTCTTTCACGTACTAATACTGCAACTGCGGTAGTCTGCCTATTGCCACACCACGGATGTGGAAGAAAACAGAATTTTTCTGTGTGGCCTTTGTTTAGACAGATGTGCAACTCTTCTTTGTGAAAAGGTAATAAAAGAAATAAAATACTTTGAAAGAGCTGGTGGTGCAGAAGTTTTCCTAGTGACTAAACGTGGCGCAGTTACAGGAGAGTTGCAAAGGAAAGGTTTCTCTCTGTCTGGAGAGTAAAACAGCCTTTCTGAAGTGATCTGATTGTATTTATGTGGGTTGGAAGTCTCTGTGATGATTTCTCTTGTTCTGTACAAGCTGGGCCTTTGTCCTTATTTTTTTTTAATCTAGGACTTCCCTTGACAATAGTTTATCCAGCCAAACAGGTTGAATGTCAGGAGCTCTCACAGGCGGAAGCAGTGGGATAGAGGCCTAAGATGCCCCAGAAGGTTAAAAAATTGCAGCTGTAGGTGGCCTAAAGAGAATACTGGAAGTCAGGCTTTCTGCCTACAAGATTGCGTCATGCTCGCCTATGTGTGTATTTTACTTAAGTCACTTTATTTAAGGCAGTTATTATCACTGATTTAATATGTTTATGAAGTCAGCCTTGTCATAAAATGGAGGGGGAGCAACGGCAGGTCTGTGGTGTTCAGGGGGGTGCGTTGGTTGGTAGGTGCGTGGCTGCATCCATTGAAGCTCTGACAGTGAGAGTTGCTAGAAGGTTTGACAGCACAGAGGCTTTTGTACCGCGCAGCCGGATTTGAGAGGGTGTAATGTTCGAGCTCTGCGCGTAGTGCACTATTAAATGAATACTTGCTGCCAATGCCGTTACGTAATAAATACCAGCCTGTTAGCTGTGTACTTTAACGATGTATAAATTAGGTGGATTTTTCTTTTACTAGCATTTGTAGCAAGTCAGTACTTACAGTTTTTGTGAGGTGTTTAGCTTGCTTTTGTAAGGAATCTTTGATACAGCTTTAGCTGCTGCTTGTGAAAGGAAAAGTGTTGAGAGAGCTCTTGCAGCTGTGGTGGGTGCAGGAGAGAAGAGGTGGCCGTGACTGGCTGGTTGCCCTCAGAAGTGTGGTGTCACTGTGGTGTCTGGGGGAGGGGTCATTCCTGGTGGTGCTTGTGTCCTGTAGCAGTAGGTGATGAGGCTGTGCAGCCTCTTCATCCTTACCCACGTCTAACCAGGGTGCATTTCTCTTTCAGAGCTCTTTAATGGGAAATTGGTGTAAAAAGCACAGCACAGTCATTTTAAGGTCACTTTCCTTTGTCTAGTGTACCTGTGTGTGCACGTGCAACTTCAGCATAACCAAGTGTGATGAGCATGTCCGATGCTGGTAGAACAGTGCTAATTTGCTTGCAGCAGCCTTCCAAGTGTGGATCTGGTTAGCAGTGGTATAGAGCTCTCAAAAGTCCTAAGCTCCTGGTTCAGTTTCATGTTCTGTCACTTGCTTTCTATGTGGTTCTAGGAAAACATTTAATTCCTATTTACCTTAATCCCTTCGGTTCTTGAAAGAAGATTATCGTGTTGATTGACTTTTTAAGGTTTTTTTAGTTCCTGTCACTTAATGGTGCTAACCGGAGTACCATTGATATAGGGAATTTCAATGACCGCAGCTTGATGATAATTACAGTGTTGGAAATGTGCAAGGGAAGGTGTCCAGAAATAGCGTGTAGATGTGCCAGTCCTCAAGCCTTTCCCATGGCTTCCAGGCTTGCTCTCCTCTCTAGCGTAACAGCAGCAGCCATGCCAGGGAGACAAGCGGGTGTGCAAATGCTGTTAACTTTTCCTCCTTCCTGTTCTCAGGGGCCTGAAACCTTCAATACCTTGTCCCTTTTGCTGATTAAGATATTTGAAGAAGCATTTGGATCTCTTTGCAATAAACAGATAAATCACCTGATGATTCATAATTGTCTTACATTTTTGAAACATGGAGAAGTGTTAAACCAGGCTAATGAATTTTCACTCCTTTTTCTCTCTATTACTGACAGAGCATCATCAAGAAAAATGAGTCTTGAACAAAAGTAACAGGCCTTTTTTATTTGTTTTATGTAACAGATGGCAACAGTTTGTTTGACTCAATGGCCGGTGGAATGCGTCTGATCGTTAGTTGCATTTCCTCCTTTCTCATCCTCTCTCTGCTGCTTTTCATGGTCCACCGGCTACGCCAGAGGCGGAGAGAGCGCATAGAGTCTTTGATTGGAGCAAATTGTAAGTAGCCTCTGTCTGTAACGAGTCTTGATCTAAGTAGTGTATGTGCTTCGGAATAGAGAGAGCAGAAAAAATACAAATCCCTGCAGAACACCAGCAACGTCTAGTTACAGATTCTAGGCAGTACTCTACCCAAATGTAGCTCTGCGCTGGCTGCCTGAACTGGTCATGATTTGTACAAGTTCTGGTTCTCTGAACTACTCCCCATTCAAAGAAAAAACTTTTATATCAATGTTAATCTTGAGCCTTATGCTTATTGACAGATTGATGTACGTGCAGGTGAGAAATGTCACGGTCTTGCTTGGCTGTGCCTGTGGGTGTGTGTCTTGGTAGGTTCTTCAAACTTGAACTTGTTTATCTGTCAATGGCAAAATATTTTTTGCTTGTATGTGGTCCAAATCTGAAATACCTTATTTGTGTGAATGATCTCCTTACGTTGAAGAGGTTAGGTTCAAATTTAGATGTGATGCAGGACGAACAGGCTGGGAGCAGGTGGGGCTGGCTGTTGTTGTGTAACTGTAGTGAGTTGACTTGTATAGGTTATGTGACTTTTTTAGGTCTTCAGGAGACATGAGTTCCTCGGGTGTGAAAAGCGGAGACAGATGTTGAGATCTGCCTTAAACTGAAGAAGGCAGCATGGGATAAAGTCACCAACTTCTTTTTCTTCTCTTGAAATAGTGCACCATTTTAACTTGGGCCGCAGGATGCCTGGCTTTGATTATGGTCCTGATGGTTTTGGAACTGGCCTTACTCCCCTGCATCTTTCAGATGATGGCGAAGGTGGGGCATTTCATTTCCATGATCCACCTCCACCCTATACTGCTTACAAGTATCCAGATATTCAGCATCCAGATGACCCACCTCCTCCTTATGAAGCTTCTGTCAATCCAGACAGCATCCTTTGTTCCACTCCAGGTATGCAGGCAATAACTTCTCTTTTTCTCATTTTGGCTAGGGGGTAGATTTTTTTTTTTTTTTTTTTTTTTTTCAATTATTTTTTTTATTATTTTGTGGTTCTCTTTTTGCTTGAGGGGTGATTTTTTTTTTTTTTTTTTTTTTTTACACTATATGTTTTAGTAATTGTGATGGGAAAATATATTTCACAGTAAAATCTCGTATTTCTGCAATGGAAAAGTCTTTTGTTAAAAGATGTCATTAAGCTTGTTTTTTCTCAGAGGTTCTTTGGATCACCTAAATTACAAATGGGGTCCATGCTGCAAGCAGTTTAAGTCTTAGACCTTACTTATTTTCAAGCCTTACCATGGATAGGTTACCTGGTTACCTAGTTTCCACTATGCTGGTACCTTTTCTGGTCTTCTGGAGATAAGTCTGTAGAGATTGGTATTAAAAAGGAAAACAAATGTCAAGTACAAGCGATTTTGAATAAATATACCCCAAATCTTTTCTTTTCCCCACTTCTCCCACCCACTCCCCCCCAAAATGACCAAAAATATCACTTTCTAATGATTCACCCAGTGCTTGTCAGTTTTGCAGCTGTGATATTGTAGAAATCATTCCAGTTTGGGATTTTATAGCAGCATATCTCACAAGATAAGCAAGCCTGATTAGTGCAAGTATCTTATTTATAGATAAAAGTTTTATTTTTGCTATATAATTTTCCTCTCTTACAGTGTCATCTTTGTGCATTAATGCAAAACCAGGGAAAAACTCAGAGCTTCCTGAAATACAGATAGTAAATCTCTTTGGGAATGGGAAATTATACGCTTCATGTTCTGATTCTGCTTGGTTTTTGTCCTTTGCAGATGGAGGTCTTTCTCAGACTGTGCAAAGCAGTCCTCCATCACTAGGAAACTGTGATGTATCCCCACAGCTTACAGAGGGATCGCTTCCTCCTTCAGTTGGTCCTTCTCCAGCGGAGCTGGAAGACTCCGCTGATAGCAGCACCTTTCTTGTCCCTCCCGACACACCGCTAAATGAAAACGCACCGGCAGAAACTCTTACGGGCAGCCGTCACAGCCACTGTTCTCTCAATACCATTGTATAAAGGAGAAAGAAGCCGATCACTGGTCAGAAAGAGTTTTAGCAACTGTTTGCACAAACACTAATCCGTGGTTTGAACTTCAGAAGGAATCTCCACTTTGTTTTTTGAACACTGCTTTTATGTTCTAGGTTAGGATTGTGCCTCTTGTTTTTTGGCTGTCGTTATTCATTCACTAATTGGTTTGTCCTGTAAATATGGATTGTATAACTGCACTTTTTTTTCCGTTGGCTACGGAAAAGAGTGCAGAGAATTCCTTTGACTTCTAAGGAGGTGAAAAGTATGGGTAGTTTTTTGGTTTGGGTTTTTTTTTTTTCTTAATCTGAGACGAAGCAAAATCTACATCAGAAAAAAGCTGCTTGGATTTGGCTGGACACTACAGGACCCAGGGAACGGAGGCTGGGGAAGGAGGGTGGGGTCAGTCACCGTTCAGTCAATTGCTTTCTCTTGCTTCAGTGCTACACTTGGAAAAGGCAGAGAAGACAAAACCGCAGGGGAGGGTGCTGGGGCCTGTCTTACAGAGCGGGAACACCGAGGAGCTAACACATGCACCACCAAGTAAGAGTTACCCAATATACAACAGTTCTGTGTTTTGATCTGCCTGCTGTTTCAGAACACCGTAGGGACTGGAGGATGAATGATCTATGCAATATGCGACACGTGGGTACTGAGAACACCAGGATTTGCAATTACGATTATTTGTTGTTGGTAGCTGCAAAATCTCTTGTTGTTGGGGAAAGTTCTGGCACTTGGAGAAAACTGGGTCTATGTAATGCTTGAGTCCCTTTGGTACAGTCCTCATGTGTTAGGTAGTGCTTTAGGGAAGAGATGGGCAGTGATTAACTTCGATAGAGCCTGACTTCACTGTAAGAGGCCCCTGTTTGTTATAATCCCATAAGGAAGACTGAAGTGTTTTTCTTTGTAGTTTAACTCCTTTACAGTGAAGAGTTGCACAAGACTGGCTGGGGTAAAAGACCATTGCTCTGGCTTTTCTTATTGCATGCTGTATTTAGCATGGAAGTGTGTTCCCTCCATTTCACTTCTTTACGGTTCTACGAATATCATTGAAACCAGTGATTAACATCCACTACATGTGATGTTTAATTCCAATTGGACACTTGTTCCTTACTGGAGTCCAGTAATTCCAGGGATTTTCCCTGTGCCCCCAAACCATTTATCCAGGTCCTGCGAGGAGTTATCATGAAGTTAGTGTAGTTAAATCAGCAAAGCAGCTTGCTTCACTCTGACATTTGGAATTTCCCCCTCAGATTGAACTCTTTAAGCTAATTTACACAGGGTGAAAAGATAGATTCACTGCTTCGCTAAACCCAAAGTCAAGCACTATTGATTTTGATAGTGAGTGCGAAATAATCTTCACAGGTGATCTTGAATTTAAGTTTGGATTTTTGTGTACAAATAATTTACTCTTTC
>NW_010399476.1:24310-24572 GCF_000710305.1 Buceros rhinoceros silvestris
CTCTTTCCCCCCATCCTCCTTTTGCCTCTGCTTATCTTTGACTTTCTGTAGCAGTCAGCAGATGAGGTGAATTGTAAGGAATTTGTAAAGAAAGCCCCTCTTGAGTGTTCTGTAACCCTATGAAAGGTACAAGCCTAGAGGGACAGGAGGAAAACACTGCATGGCGGGGTACGTGTGATCTATTTTTCTAGTAATGATGAGAAATCAAACTTGTGTGACAAATCCTAACTGTTGTGGTTTGCTGGTGCGGCTGACTCTTTCC
>NW_010399476.1:24692-30200 GCF_000710305.1 Buceros rhinoceros silvestris
ACATGCTGCCACTTCCTGTTCTGTGTCTTGCCTATGGGCTTATACTGTACTTGGGGATTGGTCTTGGCAATTCAACTCCTTTTGCACGGAAAACTGTAAGTTTTGTTGTTGAGATCATATCTGGTGTCTTGACATTCAGACACTTGGTCACAATCGTGAATCCACCGGAGGGCGTGAATCTCAGACCTGGGGTGTGCTGCTGGCACACGAGTGGGAGGAAGTGCCGTTAGGAAGCCTCCCTGCCCGGAACCGTGCCACCGCCCGCGTCCTGCTCTCTGGTTTGACTGGCTCCGACAGCAGTGGCACGGAACAAGAGGAGCAGTTCTCCACTCTGTGGGATCTCTTACCGCCTCCTCCTCCAAGTTTAAGCCCTGGTCTAATGAAGTGGATGGATAGCAGTAGTCAGAACCATGCGTACAAATTAATAAGCATTTCTGAAGTCTGAGAATAAAGCGGGTTTTGTGCATTTTTGAGCACATTCATACGTTTTATACATTGTATGTACGGATTTTTCTTTAGTTTTCTAGGTACGAATGCGTGTGTGGGTGTGCGTGTATTTGGGTGGCGAGATAGAGAGAGAGAGATATATATATATACATACTGTAGATGGTAACCTTTGTGCTGTGTCCAGCTAGGTGAAGCTAAGCACTGGGATACAAACTAGGCTCTTAGGGTTAATACTTCTCTCAAGCTGGCTACACTCTGTTGTGGGACAGGCTGTGATAGTGTACACTTAAGTGGGATGCAAAGTCTATGCTACTACGATCTGTTCCTGAAAAATATTTTGTTAGCAGTGCAAAATAGAAAACTTCCAATTTCTTTTGAGGCCGGGTGGAATGTTTGTTCTCTGTAGTATCCTAGCGCAATAACGAAAGGCCTTGGGGCTTGGTTTAGTCTCTGAAGCTGTGTTTTGTGGCTGAGGTGAACAGGTACCTTACCTCACGCTTCTCCTAACACTGCAGGAATCTGTTCAATGTTTTTCTATTTTACTTTTGGTTCTGTGGTGAATTTTATTTGAAAATAAACTCTGTTACAACTGGCAACTTCATGGTGGCTCCTGGTTGTAACTATTGCAAATGGAGGCTTCTTTGAGGAAGCCTCAGTGTGGTATTTTCCCCATTGCTTCTGAGCCTTTCCCACTTGTATATTGGCACGGAGGCTGCTGTTTTCTCCCTTCTCCCTTGTCCTTCTTCATCTTACCTGTAAACAAGGGAAATCTTGCCTTGAACACAGCAGCTCGCTAAGTACAGCTTGTTTACCTCTCGGTGAGCTTCTAATTTGGCAATAAAATTGTCGGGTTTTTTCCCTTTCAGTGTTGCTTTTTCACATAGAGTACTTTCTCTTGGAGTGAGAGACTTTGTAGCAGAAAATGCCACAACTATTCAGACTTCTGGACCAACTGGGGAAGAGTTGTTTTCTTGTTTGACTCCCCAGCAGACCTCCCTTGCCCTTGGCAAGGTGACTGGTAAGCAGTTCGTCCCGAGCACCGATTACAGAGGGTTGATGCTTGCCGGAGGAAGACCTTTCTATTCTGATTGCCATTACACTGAGGAGATCTTTGGAGTTTAATTTGTGCAGTGATTTTTCCCCACCGCCATTCACTTCTCTGGATGTTTTTCTCTAACTACTGATGCATCCCAAATGTCCCTCCAAACCCAGCGGGAGAGAAGGTGTCACCACACCATTCCCAGCAGCACCTGTGAGCAGAGAGTGCATCTCTTGGGGTGTCTTTGACTGCAGTCATTGTGAAGTCACAGCACTTGCTTCCATGCAGGGTTTGCACCTAATGTTGTGGCCTCAGATAAAACTGCTCCTCAGGTTCCCCGTCCTCGCGTGGTGCCGTTTGGAGGTCTGCTGACCCTTCAGGAATGGATATCCACTGCTACCACTGTGATGGGTGATAGCTTTACCAGGCCAACGCCAGCCTCTGGGTTTTTTTACTAGATGAATTATAGGGTATTGTAACGTTAGAAGGATGGTGGGTTTCATTCTGTGCTGGGAGATCAAAACTGCCATTCAGATGAACAGAGAGCTTGTCTGTGCAGTGTTTGGTCTTGTCTCATTTTGAGCCTCAGACTGTTCCATTACCCATTCATGGCAGGTTGCTGATCTAGAAGAAGTAGGTGGAGATTTTTTCTGAAGGCTTAAACTTAAGAGTTGGTGAGTGCTCTGCCTCCACAGGTGTCGCGCAGTGATGGCCTGTTCATGTCTCTCAAGTTTCACTTATTAAGAAAATGTTTTTGTGACAGTAGTTGGTACTGTTCTTTTCCCATCTAAAGTTAAATGAATTTGAAGCTGTTTTTAAAGACATTTTATCCTTCAGATGTGACTTTTCAGTGGCAAGTAACTGAATTTTAATGTTGCCTCATACAACCCATAACATGCGTCTCTTTTTTCATTGTTGAAACATCTTTTTTCTCCCAGGCTAAGGAACAGCATTTACTTTTGTTACCGTTTAAGGAAACTTCTCCTGTTTCAGAAGTTTTGTTTTAAACTGACCAATTAAATTTATTCCCTGCCATGTCACATCTAATGCGGCATCTCATTGGTAAAAAGTTTTCACAGGCTTTGTTTCACACTCCTGTCCCTTTAAGAAGCGCGGCCACGCTTGCCTCTCCCCCTTTTCCACCTTGGACAGCACTGGAGCAACACCTCTTTCCACCCCGGATGGCATCGGGGCAACATCCCTCTGGACTCTGGACGGCGCCCTGCCCCAGCGGACCTGCCTGCTCGGCTCGGCTCTGCCCCGCTGCTGCTGCGATTAGCCGCCAGGAGCCCTGCTGCTTCCGGGGAGTCGCTTAGTCACCGTGGGAACCACTGTGCCACGAGGGACCAGCTGTCGGAGCCACTGCACCCCAGAGCTGTCTCCTGCCTGCTGCTTTCACCAACACTGCTTTTCGCTGCAGCTTCGTTTTGCCTCAAATCCACACTCAGACTGGTAGGATTGTGCCGGTTTGGGTTTCCCCACGCGGTGTCTCGGCATTTCGTAACAGCCGCGTGTTCTTTGTTCTGCCCCTGTGGGAACCACGTGGCCGCCACCACCTTTGATCACTGCCACGGTTAGTTCTGCTTTCACTCGCGACCCGCGGTTAACCCTCACCCCTCCATCCCATACAAAACCCTTAATACCTCACTGGTTTTCTTTTGTATTTAATATATTTCTGTTTATAGGATTATTAAACTTTGTTTCAGTTTTCCAAAACATTCAGAGGTCTCACAAATTCTTTTCTTCCTTCTCCTACTTCTGTTAGAAATAGAGGACGACTTGTCACCAGACTTGGCTGCCTCAGCCAAACCACTGACAACTTTTAAATTTCCCTTGCAAGTTGAGTGTTGGACCCTAAAATTGGAGCAGTTCAGTCCAGCATGTATTCTGCATTAATTGTCAGGGTACCTAACCTGATCTCTGTTTTAGTCTGAACTACTCCTGCGAGTGTCAGTAAATATTCTTCCGACTGATAGGTGTTTCATTTCCTCTGGTAAATCTACATTTTGGGGAAAAAACCCCACCAAGTCAGATTTTCACAAAGTAATAGGTAAAATAGAAGTCAAACTTCCAAATTTTTAAATAAAATTCTAGAAGGGACTTCCAGATTTCATGTAAATATATTTTTATATAATAAAAAAAGCTATAATTTATCTAAAAGCATAAATAAATCAAAAGAAATAAATACATTGAAACCATAACCTGCAGCACTATTCTATAAACCCCCCCACATTTTAGTAAATTTCCTAATGGAATATGTGTCTAGGCTGCTGGAGCACATTCTTCTGCAAATATTTTACTTTGATTCTGCATTGTAATTAGAGACAAAATCATTTTAAATATGAACTCACCAATGGGAAGGAAACTGATTTAACTGGAGCTTATGCAAAATTTTCTAATGAAAAAGATGTCTTTTCTAAACAATCTTCTAAAACCAAGAAGCAGCTGTGAGCTGCCAGTACTGAACCTGGAGACATCTGCAGTCCTAACATCAGTCCGATCCACTCGGATCTGAGCTGTGCTGCACGTTGCTAAAAATCGTAACAGCTATGCAACCCACAGCTCAGTTTAAACAGTGCTTCTGGTTCATACATAACTTGAAAAACTAAAGGTTATGCCGACCAAATTATGCCCTTACACTTTTACAAAATACCTCTGTTACGAAACTAAATTCTGTCTTCAAGTAAATACTCTAAAACCAAAGTTGTACGGATGTTATTTAGATACTGCAGAGACGTTGCTGTCCTCGAACAGGCAGAGGTCACCAGCTGCGCTGGGCAGGGCATGTCTCCAGGATGGCGGATCACCGCCTCCCTAAGGTCGTGTTCCACGGTGAACTCGCCACCGGCTGCCGCCAGAGAAGAGCCACAAAGAGGAGATATAAGGACTCCCTGAAACAACACCTCAGCCTTGGCCATACTGACCACCATCAGTGGTCCACCCTGGCCTCCCATCGGGAGATCTGGAGACACGCCATACATAACGCTGCTGCCTCCTTTGAGAGCACGCGTAGAATCAGTCTCGAGGAGAAAAGACAGCGCAGAAAGAACCGTGCCTCGACTGTACCACCCAAGGAGACCTTCCGCTGTGCTCTTTGCAGCCGGACTTGCCTGTCCCGCATTGGCCTTTTCAGCCATCAGCGCGCTGCAGTAAGCGTGGGGAAAGCCCTGCCCAAAGCTTCGTCCGCGAAGCCAAGCCATGATGATGACATAAGAGTGAAACTGTCGTGGAAGAGTTTAACAGCACTTGGCAGCCACACGTGTTGTCTGCAGAGAAACTGAACAGACTTCTCTGCAGACACGCTGCAAAATACTGTTGGGATCATGTATGTAACGTGGTTTTTCATATATCTAGTGCCAAGTGTAATTATTTACAGTAGCCAAAAAGCTATTAGCAATACGCATCGTTACTGTAAATTCTTCATTTCCACTTTCCTCAAACTGGCGACCTCAAAGCTCACTTCAGTCGTCCCTTAAGAAGCATCTCAAGTAACGAGGTGACACCAACACGCGCTGCATAAGGAGACAGCCAGAAGAGACCACGACACTCTGCGCACAACCGCTTACAAAAGCTCTTCAGCCACACTCGAGGCAGTTGTTGCTCCCCCCTCCTGGTTTTCTGAATGGGGGACACTCAGCTTTTTCCTTCTCCCTGACAAACAAACATCTAACTTGGCTGGTCTCAGAGACAGCCGCAGCGCAGGTCTGTCAGCAGCACAGCGGCAGGAACAGCTTTCAGAGGGTGGGGACTTCACCTGCCACCTCTCATGAACTACAACACTGCCAGCGCCAGCAAACTGTCCAGCAGGAAGGGAAGCAGGAAAGAACAGGCAGTGGACAACGAAGAGGTCTTCGACGTGAGGTTGATTGTGTGATACTGTGAAGCAGCTAGAAAACAAGACTTGGTCAATATCCCACAGAAGTACATGCACAGACTGATGCTGCTGCAGCAGTAGCTGCCACATTATTCGGATACCACAGTCTATCAATAATAATAATCGTTAATTATCACTAATAATAATC
>NW_010399477.1:0-8557 GCF_000710305.1 Buceros rhinoceros silvestris
AAGAATGTTATGGGAAACTGTCAAAGGCCTTTCCAAAATCGAGGTAGACAACATCCACAGTCCTTCCCTCATCCACTAGACGGGTCATCTTATCATAGAAGGAGATCAGATTGGTCAAACTGCCCTTCATAAATCCAACACATTACAGGTTAATTTCCTTTGTGCCTAAGGGTTAACAATGCTGCAGTATCAAACCTATATACATACAAACATCTAAGGACCATCACTCAAAACTTGGATATTTGCCAAACTGACAGTACCCATCAGATCATTTGAATAAGGTGACTCCCTGCTGTCACTATATTATGAATTAACTGTCCATTCATGTTTTAGAGTTTCTTTGAACGATAAGCAGATGTAGAACGCTTGTTATAGAGCTAAATAGTAAAACTACTGATGAAATTGTTGCTCTTTCTTCCAATCCTCTTCTCCCTCTTGGACTAAAAAAATCTTTAAATTTATAGCATTTATGAATCTTGCTACATGACATTTTAAACCAGCATGATCTAAAACACTTCATCTGAATACAAAGAATTTAAAGATTAATGTATTCATATATACAGGATTCATGTATCTTAGAACATTTTAAAAACTGAGACAATTTGCCTAGTTTATTCCTGTCCTCAATATTTTATTAATGTTATAGGCAACACAATTTTCAAGTCACTGTCAAATACTCCTACGCATTTCTCATTACCTATAAAAATCATCTGGAGATAGCATCAGGTTACTCGCTCTACTACATCTCGCCTAATGTGACTAATTTCATTGATGAGAAAATGCACAGAATTTTGATCTAATGCATTCTGTAACACTTTAATATTTGAAAAAGTTTCTGCTGCAATAGAAAAGGAAAGCAAGATGCAGCAACTGAAAATAAATTCTTAATTTTTCAATACAGCTTCAACAAGATTTTCCAAATGACCACAATCCTTTATGAAACAGCAACCACAAGTACTAAAAAAAAAAAAAATCCACAAGAATAAAGCCAGCAGGGGTTTTTAGTTGTCCTGTAGCATGGTGTTACAGTCAGGTGAAGAGTCTTTACCCTGAAGAATTTGGATATTCTAAATCTTTTAATCATTACTGTCTACAACCACCATCCACAAAATAAGTTGTCCCAGTGTGTACTGAGGAGGCATAAAAATAAACCCAAATAAATAGGTGGGTGAAGGAAGTCTCAAGGGATTGATAAGGACAGGAGACAAAAGAAAAACCTGAGACAAGGAAAAATACTAGTAAGATAGTTCACCTGGAAGTGGCACACACACTCTTCCCTGGCAAAATAACTTTTTTTTTCTTTTGGCTTTTTTTAATTTCCTTTTTGTTAAAGCTATGAGAAGACCAGGGGGACTGACAACAGGCAGTGAGGTAGCTGGTTCTATGGGAAGCTGATCCCAAGCGTGAAAGGCAGCACGGGAGACAGCCTGAAAATACATGGGTAAAATCCCAAGAAGAATGTGCCAAGTCTGAAGCACAGAGTGAAAAGGTTGGCGAGAGTTTGTGTGGACTGTCAGCTCCTATCAGAGCCACACTTGCACTCTCACAACGTACAAAATGTGCGTCCTTTTAAAACCATGACAAAAACTTCTGTTTGCCAGGAAAGGGCCTAATATAATTTTAAAAGCCACAGCAAAGCCCAACCAAATACAATTAGACTACTTAATTTATAATAAAAAAAGCATCTACACTTCTCTGCTGATTGCAGGCACTTGACTTTCAGTCTTACTCACAAGATAAGTGTCAGATATAAGTGAACATTTGATTACCAGATTGTGCTCCTTTCTATGCAGTTTCTTCCCACTTCTGCCACTGCTTGCAGGGAAAATGGGCAATTTCTCACAAAATCCCTACTGCATTTTTGTTGCTGATATTGTTTTTCAATTAATAATCCAACCCTATAATTCATGTAACAAAAGAGTGGCTCTTTCAAACCCTCATGTTGAGCTAATTTCCTGAACAAAATCTTAGACCTTTGCGATTCAGTCGAACACGTCAAGTGCATAAAATCTACTTGGATTTTCTCAAGTGTATGCATTTCAGATCTGTTGCAAACAGAAAGCAATCAATACCTAAAATAAGAAAACATGTCATTCATCGTTTTACTAATATGCTTCCATCTTCTAGTAATAAAAACAAAGATGTGAATAACAAACAGTCATTTTAAATTTGGTATATTTGGGAGCAGAGGGGTTATATTAAATGCAATTACAACTTTCTTTCCTCACCTCTCCCAACAGAAGAATAACACAGTGTAGTGGCACAGTTGGTCCACAGCTGTTACCCCACTGCTGAGTCACCTGGGCACCAGGCACTGGTGGGGTGCAGGGGCAGTCAAATCCAAGCACTCGGCAAGCAACAACCAAGCTGTGCGCACAGCAGGGAATCCCAGTCACTCCAGCATCCTGGGTGCTGACTTGGGGCAGCTCGGCAGGCTCAGGACTTACCCCTTTCTGCCCTGCCAGGGCCCCGGACCCACTCTGCAACTGCAGATCAGCTGGCAGAGAAGAAGCCATCGTCCGGGCGCTCCATGGTCCACAGCCTCTGAAATAAGGCTGCTGGGGTTTTCTGCCCTAACATTATTCTGTACACTGCTCTTGGGTCCCACACAACCTGTTGGGTCTGGGCAAACAGAAGTACAACAGGTAAAAAAACCTTTGAAACCTATGTCCCTAAAAGTCATGCAAAAATCTCCCACATTCTCCACTTGCATGCTTCAATGTGTTGAGTAAGTATATGAATTAATATTTTTTAACCCAACAGCAGCACTGGGGAGAAGCAGCAAGAATAACAAATACATACAGTTAAAAGATAGTAACTACAGCTAATTATCAATGATCACAGTCACTTATTCAAGCAAGAACTAAGACCTTTTTATATAAGAAAAACACACCTACTTTATTTCCAAATATACCAATCGCCTACTTTATACCTGAACGTACCACAGAAGTGGTATTGCACTGCCTAGGTTACAAAAAAAAAAAAACAACAAAACCAACAACACACACACCACACACACCACTCCCAAAACATGAATAACCAAAGTACCCGGCCTGTGACGGAAGTTTAGTTAAGGCATTGGCACCCCCAAGCACACCACCTACTAGCACAAACAAAAATACAGGCTATTCAGGCTGACTTCCTATAACTCAAATCTTGGCTTCTGAAGTCTCATGGGACACTCTGAACACCCACATTTGGTCCTGTTTTCTGTAATTCTTGTTACACCCAGCCATATATTTACACCCTGAAACATGTCTGTACACATTCTATAAGGAATAACCAGAATTCAAACAGACGAGGGGAGTGAAAGGACCCTTCTGCTTAGAATGGGCTTCAGCCCTGTTCAGATTTTACAATATTTTTTTTTACATATGTATTGGTTTTATTTGGTTTTAAAATATACTCTGAATAGGTAATAAACATGTTGGGTCATACGACTCCAGCTGACAGGAGGTTCTGGATGGTAATTTTTCTCTGGTTTTGTGTGATTGGTCTAATCTCCCATAATTTTTTTTCCCATATCTCGATTTTTCTTCTGAAGAATATTTGGTTTGAAAATTGTGAAAATCATCCATCATCATGGCTTGGCTTCGCGGACGACGATTTGGGAAGGGCTTTACCCACGCTTACTGCAAGCACGCTGATGGCTGAAAACAAACAATATCTCAGCCTTGGCCACATTGACTACCATCAGTGTGAAAACCACTTTCTAGATAAAACCTCGTAATGGTCTAGAGTTATTTCTTCATTTCAGTATCATATTTTATGTCAGTTTATGTTGAATTTTTAGCTTTTTTATCATTTGAGGGCCCAAAATCAAGGCTGGAAAAACAATATATATTCTGACACAACCAAGAACAGAATTATACAGCTTTCCATTAAGCTGGTAACTGACAAAAAGCTTCAGACGCTAATAAAACTAGTGAAAGAACTTATAAGAAGAAATATATAAAAATACGGCCCTCAGAGAGGCAGAAAATTTAATCCTACCTTCAAATTCAAAATTCAATATTTTCCTCTGATCCTAACCTATGCAAGGAAATACAAGAAAACATCTACTGAAAACCAAGAAAAGACTTCAGAAGTAATTTCTGTAGTACAAAGCCCTTTAACTGAAAACGTTGTTTAGGGGAAACACGCAGCATCTCCCGAAACAGTACCTTTTTGTTCTAGAAGACAGACTAGCTTTAGAATAAAATACCTTTGACATTTATAGATGTACACACACCTAGTATATATACATACACACACTTCATCCACGCTCGATGAATAAAACAAGTGTCATCACAACAGAAATCAACAGTTGTATGAAAATACTGTCATTATCCTCCCAGCGAAACTCACAGCTATCCCCCACTGAGAGCACTGACGCAGAAACACTGCAAAAGTTGGCTCCAAGAGCACAAGGTAGCCACTACAAATTGTTGCCTACACCTATTTGCCCTGCAAAGCTGCTCTGACATGATTGCCCTCAAATCAAGGCCATCTCCCTTGTTTTTCTGCAGTGGACACACCAACATGCCTCAGAAATTTCAGGGTTAAACAGATTAATTTCAGTCACACAGTACATTCATTCCACCTCGGGATTTTAATCAGAAAAGAAAGCCATACACTGAAGCGGACAACATGAAAAGGTCGTATCTGTAACTTAGAAATATGTAAAAAAAAGCTACATGCAATATTTTTAAAAGCTCATTTCTGGAACATGTGGTTACAATCCAATGAGGCTAAATATAATAAAACATCCCATCTTTCACTTTACCCTATAAAAATGATAAATTGTTCATTAATCTGCTGTGTGATCAAGCATTTTTTTTGACCTGTAAGTCAACATTCCACAAAAAGAAAGTCATTACTTCAAAATATCATACTGCTATAAATATTTACATCCTGCTAGCATTACCTCCTGGATCATATGGATCTATGACTTCCAGTAAAATATAAACCGCCTCTCACCCTCTCAGAGAAGAATATCTTCATCAGCTTTTTTCTTTCTTAGCTCCCTGCCCCTCTTGGCCATATTTATATTCCTACGATACCCATTTTTTAGATGTTCCCAATGTTCATTTACCTGCTTTTCTTCTTCCAAATATGAGCAGTAACACTTGAAAGTCCTTTCATACCCTGTGAAACACATTTGGAAAGTGCTGAACAAAAATTAAAATATCTCAGGCAGCAAACTTGGATAGACATAGCAATACAGCGGGGCTCAGAATAAATCGTGGTGCATTCTGTCTTGTAGATTTAGAGTTGGATAAGAATGTACATCAAAGAACGCCTCATTTTCACCTGCTTAGCCCTTACGTTCAGATCAAAACCAAGTTAAGATATAAATGCAGGTGACTAGAACAGTTCTGCTTACTTATAAGCTAAAGAACCCACAGAGCTAGAAAACAGGAGCGAAATCTGCAGAGAGCGCAGATGACCCAGAGAAACAGATTCACTCATATGCTGGCACAGAGCCCAAAGAAACAGCTTGTTTTTCCTTTGCTCAGGTATAATCTGGTATCGTGAGGTCTTGCAAGATATCCAAAGTGTTCTTATGAGCTAGATGCTCATAAAATCCCACTGAAGACTTCTGCACTAGAAGAACATGAAAATGTTCTTGACATCACCAACTCCACTTCCGTCTCCAGCCAGCCCTCCAGAGCCAGGATGGCTTTCTGCTGTACTTGTTCCTCTTGGAATGTGCTTTAAATGCATCTAAGTTTCCCTCAGACAAAAGCATTTCTGATCAAGTCTAATCCTCATCTCTTAGAAATGCAGACTATTCTTGACAGCACCACTGTTCACTCTCCTAAACTATTCTACACAATTGTGAGGCATTGGAGAAACCTGAAGAATGATCACTTCCAGCACATCTACAAACACTGTAATAAATTTACAAATAGCTGCCTAACCGGCTCTCTCATTCTAGCTGGATGGACAGTCTTTTAAATTACCATTAACACACACCTTCCAACTTTTTTTAAAACATGTATTTTTCTTCAAACCTTCTATATTACTTCATTTTTTTCCCTTGTTTAGTTATGTCCAGCTTTGTAGGCATTTTGGTTTTCTGGCCAAATTTTGGTTTTCTGTTCCTATTTTTTCCCTAATTTTCTCCATGTTTCAACAAGTTCACCATTTGGGAATCTTTTCTCCCTTTTCTAGTTTACAAAGGTCTTGGGTATTTTTGCTTGGAGAAGCCTCACTTTGTTCCATATCAGCCCCTAAAGGTTTTTATCTCCCAACAATTTCTGTCCAAGAATGAAACAAAACATGGTTCGGAAATACCTGAAAAGAGCAGCCAAACACCCTTACTGAATAATGATTTTTAATTTCACATTCCTTACAGCAGTTTTCATCAGGGTGACCAAATGTTCTCAGATTCAAGCAACTTGATCTGAGAACATTTTAAGAATTTATTCCTGTCAAGTGCTTAAATAAAATCTGTTACGTTACATCTCTCTCCAACACATTCCAGCTGTCAATAGAGAAGGGATATCTTCCCTTACGTCTCCCTCCTTTACATATCACCAAAAGGTGGATTTCACAGGTCCCACTCTAAAGCTTAAATTTTGAAATGTTCAATCAGTAAGAATGAAAATATTTCATATTAGCACTGGAACAGCAATGCTACATAGAAATTATCCAGAAAATGGAGAATTTTTAAAAAATATTTACTACTGACCTCAGTAAGGCCATTAAAGCCAAATTGTTATTTTCATTACAGCTGCTTCACACCATTAGTGATGGACTGAGCATATAATAATAGCTAAAAGTTTAGGCTAAACTCTAAAACTGCCCTAAAGTCCATTTATAATGCCAAATTGACTGAAAGAAATTTTACTGTATAAAACAAAATGCATTCACTACACTTTTCAGATCTCAAACCATAAAGTCCTAGAGCTTAAAGATTCATTGGAGCCTCCATCTCAAAGATCATTGTAAGGTTCTTCCAGGCTTCAATTAACCTGTCTGTACTGAAACTCCTGCAAACGTACCCAAACTCAGCCTCAACCACTGAGGGCAGAGTGCCTACAGGAAAGTACAGGCAGTGCAAGGCGCTGCCCAAGAGAGCAGTAAGCACCCAGGCATCTAACAGAGCAAAGGTCCATGTTGCCACATGGCTAGCAGAACACCAACCAAGCGGCAGAAAGCACACAATGGTACATGAGCTAACAAGCACTACCGTAGCTACGTTTGCAGTGAAGACACTAGATGCTTTTGAGATCTCTGCTAAGTATTCCACTGTAACAAGCACAAAAATACCAAGGCTGAAGTGTGTGGTGATATTTCTTCATCCGTTGCTTACTTCCGCCCCCACTTCATTTGGTGTCAACACCCACACAGAAGCAGGACGAGGTCCCAAACCCATTTCCTGCTCAATATTCTAAATCTAAGAGAGCCATTGTGGAGCTGGCCAAGATGCTGTGACCACTGATCTGAGTAAGCCTCTGCAGGATTGGAGTCTTCCCACTCCAAAATAAACAGCCAAGGAAAGCCATGAATCAGTTCCACATCACCTAATACTTACTCTCTGTACTCTAGTGACATCCAATGGCCAAAAGAGTAATAGATGTTTCTTCAAAGACCAATCATCCAACCTTCCCTTTTCCATTTTGCAAAGAAGCAAATAAAGGCCAAAATCTGCCTCTATAACTATTGTGATACATACATATTTTCAGAAAAAAGTAATTATAATCTAACAGCTGAGAGCATTAGTGTTAGTTTGCCTCAGTCCACTTCCCACCCATTCAGTTAGTAAGCCAGCAAAACCTATACACCCTTCATGCTTGGCAAAGTTGTCTACTTCGACCAGAAAGGTCTTTAAAAAGAAATCGGTCCAATTCTGAAGTGTATTTTAGAACACCGTGTCATCACTAGCTTCAGAACAAGCTTTCTTGCTGAAAAATTAATAGTTTGACCAGAAAGGCATCTAACCCCAGGAGCAGCCCTGAAAATTTCAGTATCATTAACGGACATACTTGGAGATAAGCACATGCTTAGGCATGCCTGCAAACGGCAGCCCCCTCTCACAAACTAGTTCTGTTACTGGTACTGCTTTTCTAACTGTAGTCAATACCTCCATAAAAGATACTTTAGTGTCTCCCAGAAATGACTCCTTATTTTAGAGAGGAAGCACAGATAACACTTGTAAAAAATTTAACAAATTCTGTTGGAAATGTAAAAATGGAGATAAAACGTGGGTAGCTTGCAGAATCCAAATAACTCTTGAATTAATTTTGTTCAATCTTAAATTTTTAATAAAAGATCCCATATATTTTTATACAAAGCCTTCTCCATGTCTAGCTCAGTTTATCATGCAATACAATAATGACGTTGCATTAACACGAGGAATGAAGTGCTTTTTAAAAATCTGAAGCTATTATTTTCATTAATAGAATCAATTTCTTAATTAACTCATGGGAATTTCAACACACAACCTGCTTCCTCATGCTTAGCAACTGGTTCTCATTTTTTTCTTACAACATTCCAGAGCAAATATTGAAAGAAGGAGGAGTTGCCAAGCCATAATATCATTTGTAAGATGAGAGATTGCCATCTACCT
>NW_010399477.1:8656-41492 GCF_000710305.1 Buceros rhinoceros silvestris
CCTGCTGATTTGTCCTAATCACAACGTATCAGTACACATACTTCTGTTTCAAAAATTGCCACTGGCAGTGAAGAAGCTTCAAGTAGGCATAGGCTCTGCATGAAGGTTTTAACTAACATGCAGAATTGCAAATCAATATGGATTGGCCATGGATTTCACAATATTATCAGTTAAAAGTGTTCTTTATGTTCCAGAAAATACTACTTTTGCATCACTATAAGTCTTCAGTTAAATCTCATTTTCTCCGTGGACAAGAAATGTGGGCCTTTAATCATCATACTGCAGATTCAGTGACGGGTCATAAGTGAAATCAGATTATTTGTTTCAGTTCAACAACCATGGAATGAGACTTTGCAGAGCATAGTACAAGAAAATGAGAAATATGTTATTCCTTATTTGCAAAAGGAGAAAGCAAAAGTTCACTGTGATGGGCAAACACTAGGAAAGCTAGAGGTTTTGTTAATGTATATCAGTGCTGATAAGCCTTATAGATATCAGTAGAAGTCAAACAATCAACAGCAATGCTCTGATTTGCAGAATACAAGAAATGCCAACAAATTGTTTGAAAAACATGAGTTTGATAATTTCTAAACCATGCCCCAAATCAATGAACTGAAAAGCATGAGAAGGAATCAATCCATCACAATCACACTAAAAACTTCACTTTCATTAAGACTGCAAGACAAAAAGATTTTTTTCAAGTGTGTGCATATACATATATACTTTTTTATTCATATATACAACCTCCCTTGGCTTTCTTATTCCTATTCTGAGTTTTTCACCTGGATCTGCTACTTCCTCCAATGTCTCATGAAAACATTACACTGTATTTCCTCACCTTTTCTGAATATCCACCACCACTGCCTTTGCAGTAACACAAAGAAACTCAGAAGTCATCCCTCCCCAGCTCGGGCACCTGCCCCCTTTGACAGCTCTGCCGGCACACACACAAGAGCCTCGTGCATATCAGACAGGCTGGTACAGTGTCGGAACCATCTACTCAAACCCTACCTTTACTGCTTGTTTCCAGACAAAATTTACATCCACATCAGAGACTTTGCCATTATAAACGGAGGGAATGACAAGCATTCTTCTACTCTGCACTCTTCATTCAAAAAAGTCACAGCACACCAAGTGCTGTAAGCAGCTGCAAGAACCAGCATCTTGCAGTCCACGAGGCAAGCATCTGACCTCTGTCCCTCTGGTTGCTTAGGCTGTGCAGGAAATACTCACTGAAGTAGGTACCTTTTTAAGGTCTGAAGAGAAGCAGCAAAGTTGAATTGTCAGTACAAGCAGTAGGAGATGCAGGTTTAGTTTTGGGGTTGGCAATTTTTGTTTTGTTTGTTTCATTTTAATCAAGAGGCTGGCTCCTCTGCTTAAATTGGGCTTATTCTCAGCTAGTAAATGGACTGACACCTCTGATTAATTTCACATAGATCATTAAGACAGCTAAAAGAACCCAAACACCACCTACAATTTAAGCTGAATGTCAGAACTCAACATGAAGAGACTCCACATCTCCTTTGGGTGGACTCTTCAAAACCTGAATACACAGTCTGAAAATGAGATCTGCTACTCCTCAGTGAACACAGCTCAGGGAACACAGCTCTCTCATCCACAAAACCTAGTTCTACTACTAAAATATTTGTCTGGAGAAAACAAAATCTTTCATATTTATAAGTGCTGCTTACAGAAATCATCTCTGCTAATACAAAATTTAAAAAATAACAACATTCCAACACAAGAAGGCCAAAAATAATGACCAAAAGGTGAAGAATACCTCTCACCCACCACAGTGCAGCTACCTATTACCACTGTAAAATTCAGCTTTGGAGGAGAAGAGATTTCTTGACAGCCGGCAGCTCCAGACCATGGAACAAAATTCCCATCAGCCAAGGAACGACTCAGATTTCAAACCCAAAATCTAACCCCTAGACAATGTTTGAGGTTACTGGTATGATGGCTTCCACATTGACCACATTACATTCAAACAATACATGTTTGTTGAGATCCATCAACTAGAAAAATTACGTGTTTCAATCAAGTTGTATTCTTACTTAGAAGTAATTCTTGTTTTCTTCTTAAAAGGAGATTGAATTTACAATCTGCTATTACACAGGTATTTCGGTTGTTCTAAAACAACTTCACTCGGTGGGGTTGAGTAGTGGTAGCCCTTCTGCTGTGCTACAGAAGCCAGGCTAAATACATGCTGGTTACGTGACAATTAACCAAAATTTGGTTAACTTCACATCAGTAACACTAGGATTTTGTAGAAATTATTCACTACAGAGAAAAACTTCCACAAAACTTGAAAAGCTTGCATTTATGAGATATATATTTAAATATGCCAGATGTTTCCAAACTAAGCCACTTTAAACAGGGAGAGTATACAGAAGACACTGACGCAGAATAATTTGCTGATTCAGGACCATATGCTTGCGCTTCATATAAAGCTACTTTTTCATCCAATTTGAAAAAAAGCTGCCAGCATGATACTAGGTTGTAGCACTGCTGAAAATGAGGTCTTTTGCAGGAGATAAAAAAAACCAAGGCTCTGACCACTGCATTAAATAAAACAAAACAAAAAAACCTACAAGTTCAAATTTTTGTTTTGTTTTCTGGCCAAAAAATCCCCAAACGAATGAAAAAAAACCCCAAAACATGACAGGCTAACGACTGATGGATCAATCACACACAAACACAATATTTCTAACCTATTTTTCTGCATTCCACATCCTAAACTATGAGGTTAGGTGAACAGCTGCAGTGTCTCACCCCGTAAGAGAAAGCAGAAATTCCTTACGCTACTTGACTGGGAAACTGCAAGGTTCCTATTTGTAGAGATATTTTAAAGCCTTGGGTGGAAATCCAGATTAGTGCATGTTGGTATTACTTGTTCTTTTAAGACTTATGAACCTTGAAAATGTCTCTGAACACTTTAAGGTAAAATATGGACTGAGCTTCAAAGATTAATTTGTAATTCTGTCTTGAACATTGCCAACACAAACAGATGTTCTAGGTTTGTCTGAAAAACTAAGAGATTTGAGGATAAAAGTCTTCTGAACAATTAATGTTATTGCCAAAATAAATAAACATGCGGTCATCTGCTAAAACTACACATACATGAACACATAACCCCAAACCAAAGCATATATCCTATGGTACTACCAAACATATTAATGTAAATTAGGCACTGCCAAGACAGTTGTGTTAGGACACTAAGAACATGCAACAACTCTCTATTTTAGAGTGAGAACATGACATACTTAATAGAACAACTGCGTACTAAAAAAAATACATGTGGGGAAAAGAACTGAGACTTGGGCTCTGTAAAATACTTAAGAATGAATGACTCTCAAAATTAGTTTAGCTAGGGATAAAATCAGATAACAGATGACTAATTTATTAATGCTTTTACATGGTCCTTTATTTTCACAGAGACACTGACTTTGAAAAGAAAACTAGATTTAAAAAAGTAAGAGAAAGTGCAAATATTTTAAAATACTGGTACATGTTCGTCAGTAACTACAAACACTACAAGCACCTCTCTGATTCAGGGACTGGGAAAACAAAGGGAAAGAAAAAAAGCAGGTATAGATTAGACCACCCTAAGAAGGAGAGCTTTCTGAAGATTTTCAATTCAAATTAAGAGGCAAGTTTTGTAGGGACAATTCTTGGGCCCTTTTGTAACTTCAAGGCAAAAGCAGCATGCACCTGTGGGAAGATGCTTACACCACAACTCAGCGTAGGAGATCAGAGAACCATAAAACCAGTTAGGTTGTGCAAAACCTCCCAAAGTCACCATGTCCCACCTCCTGCCCCAAGCAGGGCTGACTTCAGAGGCTGATCAGGTGTAACACAAACAGATGATCTGCTTATACGTAAGCATCGCTGAAAATCTCACAATTGTCAACTCCGCCAGTCTTGCTATACCCCTGTACATCCATCCCTCTGTAATGAGTCCAAACCATTTATTTGTACTAGCGAGCAGCTACCAAGATGAGCTGGGTCACCAGCTCTGTTTGGTGATGTTCAGGAGCCACCGACACTCAAATTACCATCACTAGGAACCAGCAGCAAGTATAGAGAATCAGAGTGAGTAAAGAGGAACAAAGCAGACCACGCTTGTGAGAGCTACTAGAAGAGGTCATTATTTACCATCAATAAGCACAGGTCATCAATATCACCTGAAAATTCAGTTCTTTCAAATTGTCTGAAGACTTAATAAAGGAACACTGTATCAAATATACATCACACATTTTCACAGTCTGTTTCCACACAACAAAGGAGAGAAATTTTTTGCTAATGCAAAAAAAAAAAACCACCCCACAAAAATATCCCACCAAAAATCAAAATAAGACAAAAAAAGCTCTTTCTATATCCACACATTCAAGTATTGTATTGTCAGGAGGAACAGATAGAAAAAATAGTAACAAACAGCACACACAGCCCTTATTACAAAAAAACAAACGTATTTGCTCAAAAAATAATTTAGTATCTATGTATAGTAAAGATTATGTAAGTTTTTGCTGTGTAGCCTGGAAGCTTACTATGTTTAGAACACAAACCTGAAATGCTTGCATAACCCACTGAGTGCAAAACTTAATAAATGTTAACAGATTCGTTACCTAGCATTCAATAACCACACAAATTCTGTCAAAAAAAAAAAAAGTAGTTCTTCATCTGCTGAAATGATTTAGCACGTCCACCTGAAAGGATGGGACATCCATACACAATAACCTTGTGAGCTCGAGGCAGATTCCTCCATCCATCATCCCAAAAGGAAAGGAAAGGTTATACAGGTTAATAGACACAGAATATCCATGACTGACTTCTGTATTTCACCACACACACAAAATATATCTTCCAATGCACACTGAGCTGTTGGAATGTTTGTATGAATCAAGGCTTTCTTCACATTCAGGATACAAAACTATGAAGACAAGTTATAATTACACAAATCTTCAATACAGTACATAATGCTAAGACAGTATTTGCTTAGAATAACAACCAACAGGCAAGCACGTGCTTCACCATAGAGGCTCAAATGTGACAGCTCAATTACAAATTGCAACCTCAAAAACCTACATTCTCACATTAAAAGTTAGCTTTTCTGATATGGTATTTGCAATTACCTAAGTAAGCTTTCTCACCAAATCCTCCTCCTCACTTTGGGAGGTGGGAATTCTTTATTTTCTCCCCTGCGGCTGATAGCTTCTATGATCCATTCTTCTAGAGGTCAGGGTTCCCACACACTGAACAAAAGAAACTCTGAATAAATAGGTATAAATGAATTTCATTTACCTTGTTCTAAGTTCTGTACAACTGGTTGTTATCCATAAATCGGGAAGAGGCGTTGGATCACTGTCATGAATGCTTGAAAATTTTAAGTACTGAGGCATTGGTGTCAATTCTGAACTCACATTAACAGCAGGAGTCAAGCTTTTATTCGTTTGGAGAGCAAAACAGAGAATGAATCAAGAAACACGGTAAAAGTGACAAGCAGACTGCAAGGAAATAGGCAAAGCAGACAGGGAAACCATGCAACCTTCGAAAATCCAAGCTCAAAAGATCCCAGGGGCAGTGATTTCGGGGGGTAGCCACGGCAGTCGGTCACCTGCCCTGGGACCAGACCAGCACTCATAGAGAAAGGAGACCGGGCTAGCCCCGGAGCATCAGTACCTGCAGCCCCCTCTGCCTTTCCACCACTGTTCAGTGTGCAAATACCGGAAGAAACGAATGCGAGCAGCAGCACAGCTGGACGCACTCTCCTTGCTGCCTCTCCCATTTCCACAGGAGCAATTCAGTGACCCCACATTTCTCTTGGAACCACTGCTGCCACAAGATCCTTTTACACGCTTGAGGCTTCAGCAAGCTCACACACCAGCAGTATCACCAAGACCTGAACAGTGGTACTGGCATCATGCAGGAGGCAGCCAGACTAAATTTAGCACTACAAAAGGAATTGCTTTAAAGGAAGACGAATGTAGCTAAGCTACATGTGAAGATTTGAAACTTAACAGAAGATGAACTCTAGAATAAACACCTGGAAGTCACAGTAGTAAAGCAGACTAATGGCTAGTCTTCCCAGTCATTTTATCTCACATCATTTGTATGTTATGCCATGATGTACTTTAATAAAATTTGGCAAGAAAATCTCCCAGCAAAATAACAGTTGAGCTGTCGCATGCGCCGCAGGAGTCACACAAAGACCAGTGCTCTCACTAATGTATATAAATGACTGCCTGAAGGTTGCACAGATGCTCCACTGCAATGCATCTGCCCTGATGATGTGGTCGTTTTGAAAAGCCCTTTCCCAATCTGTTACAGAATACCTGTTTCTAGTTCCCTGTCTTGGGGAATAAGCTTCGCCATCAAATGGCTTACTGATAATTGCCTCATGTTCAAGCTGTTATGAATAAAATGCATGATACTCCTGCCTCACTTTGAGGCACAGTTGCACATAAAGCAGTTGGAGAACTGACAGTAGCATTTAGGTAGATGATAAACATGGCAATTTAATACACTTTAGAGCTTGCACTTCAGTTCTTCTACACAAGTCACGTGGCTTTTAGCAGCTGATAAATTTTCCCCTCCAACATGGCTCCAACCATACTGCCTGTGAGCACTAATTATGGAGTAATCAATGTTAGCCCATACTCCCTGCTAAATGGTTTACAAAGAATGAATAATAAAAGCCTACTGCAAATGGAAACAGATTACCTTATTATCACAGATTCTAGGTCTACGTTCAACCATTTGCTATCAAAGATAGCTAGAATTAATCCACAGTAAAATTTCTTTGCTCTCTCTAGTCAGACAGAAGAGAGCACTGAGCATACACTGCTTACACAGACTTGAATGCAAGAGTTGTCAAAGATAACCTTGATCAAGTGGCCAGATGACTAATAATCATAAACAATACAAAGACAGGTTAAAATCTGAGATCTCAGGGTTAGAGAATTGTTGCACATACCACTGCTATTTCCACATTATTCCATTTATGTAAAATGATTTACCCAGGAGCCAAAAGCGTCCCGTGTAACACACAAAGCTGCAACACTAAAAGAGAATGTTACAGTAAACCCTAGTGCCGACCATGTCCAGGCAAGTATTCAATACTTTGTTTTTTAAAGCATCTTTTTGCTTAGTTTCAAATCATAAAAGCTGTTAAAAATATACCAGATGCTGCAAGCAGCAGAGAAAGAGCTGATACGGTTTTACTGGAAGAAAAAGGAAAATTATAATTTTTAAAAGTATTTTAAAATACAGTACTTGTGGAAAACACTAGAGGTGTTCCGTGGTGTATTCTAAACATGGGAAATAGTACTTATGGTGGCAGAATTCACGACTGCACTCACATTACTGAATAATCTTTCCTGGTTTATTTTCTCTGCTTTTTTAAAATCTTCATTGTAACTCTCCCAGCTTCACACACGCAGGAGTTTCTCAAAACAAACATCCAAACACAAAATTTTTCAGAATATTTCATCATTTGATGATGAATAGGGAAAAAAAAGTTTTTGATGCTTTAATAATTACTAGTCCACTCGGCTTGGAAAAGTCAAAATTGTCATGAGTTATCACTGTAAAAAGAGGAAATGGTACAACATTACAGTTGAATCTGTCATTTTGAAACTGCTCCTGCTGTACCCCTACTAAGTTGCACCGTTGACTGTGAATGACGAATGCTGATCCCACATTACAGTAGCTGGGCAACTTAAAACATAAGCAGGGGTACAGAAAGTCAAAGAAAGCAACTACAAGCTGAATACCACAGCAAAGTGGAAATTCCAACACATGGTTTACAGGATTTGCCCAAATGAACAGGAGGAGCATTGCTGCCACAACCAGCACCACAGCCCACACCGACGTGCTTTCTTGGCAGCAGGGATGCCACAGGACCATTAACTGAGGCGCTGGAGAACCCCAGCACTGGCAACCTCTGGGGCATTGGCTTTCCTCAGTGGAGAGAGTGATTCAGAGAGGCAGGGTTCCACCGGTTTGGTCCCTTCCATGGCACTTGAATGGTGACAACTCTCGGGGGTTACTGATAGCAACTCCTTGTCCTCCAATTTGGAAACCTGGACCCCAACCATCTTTGTGTTTCAAAAGCCATGAAGCTTAATCCAAGGCCAGGAGTAGATTTTTAAGCCTCCAAGGCAGACAAACTTATTTCAAAGAAGAAGAAGAAGAAAGATAATGCTGTGGATTCCACTCACTGTTGCACTACACCTCACCATTTAATTTTTCAGATGCTCTGCCACTCATCTTAAAATTGGGGGGGGAAAAATTAAAGAAATAAAGAGTTTCTTCAAACAACTCTGTCAGATACAAATGTGACTTCTACTGCTTCCTACATTGCTCGTTTCAATGTTGTGTTCATTACATATCTGGCAAAACCACTTAAGTAGCATGGGGTATCAGAAAAGCTTTAAGGGAGGTGCCAAGAAACAAGCAGGCTCAGAGATGTTTCACAGCCCACGGCAAGTCAGTACAGAGGAGACTGATGTGAAGGGATGCCGGCACCCTCAGAAGTCACCACTCAGAGCTACAGGCACCTCCGTAAAGAAAGGGACAGGAACACAGAAAGGAAAGAGAAAGAGAGGGGAGCAGCACCATGCTGGTGCAGCCAAATACTGCCAACCCTGCTGTGTCCACTCAATGAATAAGCAGAAACTGGTCTCAGGCAGAAGCACCGACCTCTACCAGGATGGTTTTGAAAGGGTGGCTGACTATTTTTTGTGCCCAAAATTCTGATAACTCTCCTGTCTGTCTGTCTACGCACTCTCACAGACCTCAGCATTTGCAGGCAAGGTCCTCCTCAAGGGCAAGATTCCGAGCACAGAAGTGCTGCTTCCAGGTGGGAGAGGGATAATCACCTGCTCTAACCAGGAAACAGGTTGTCCTGACAGACTAACTTTATTCTGCAGAGGTTTGGTTTCACTTTGATCATCTTTGATTTTTTTCTTTTCTGTACAATTTCCTTCAAATATGTATGTAGATCTGGATTTCAGAGAAGCTGATGATGAGACAAAAACCGCAGGTGATAAATCTCAAACTTCTGTTAGGAAAAAAAAAAACGTTGATAACGTGGCTATCTTGTGGAGGGTAGGAATGATTTGCAACTAAACTGAGCTTTGAATGCAACTAAATTAAGTACCCAACAGCTATATAAAAACTGTCTCAGGATAATTACATTCCTACTCCAAAAGAAAGAGAAAATTGCTATTTGAACATATATCCAGATGTGGAAGTGAGTGAAGTTACTTTGTGTCACTGAGTATTTTAATATTCAATATTTTAATATCTACATGAACCAGATCTCTCAAATATTTACCATCCATTCTTTGACAGAAATACTTCATATATGTAAAAGGCAATCTGTTAAAGTTTCCATTGAAAATGCTGCACAATATCTAGTTTTTCTGCCTATTTACCCATCTAAACATCAGATAGACAAGATAACATTGGCTCAAAACACAAACACTGAATGAGGTAAGACACACTATCCTCACACTTGTAAATTTACAGTGAATGGGTTCAACATGAGTTACACTGTACAGAATAAAAGCTATGTGTTATATTCCATTTTTGCCATAAGAATTGTTACTAGAGTAATGTTCTAGTCATGGAAGTATTATCATTTGTAAACATTAATTGCAGGCATAAATAGCTGAGCCCAACAGCCCCAAAATAAACTGGAAATTATTTTTTAACCCTTTAAAAAATTTTAAAGGGATATTACTTAATGCTGTGCCTGTTGATTATAACCTGCTGGGTTCCCCCCCCCCCACTGTTTACCAAAAATGGGTTAGTCATAGGGTAATTTTTGTTCAAAAATAAACACATCTTCCCAGACATGAATACGCATGTTCTATTTCTTCTCAGAGATTTTTTCCTCTTTTTCTAGAGGCCTTGTGGCAGCAGCACAGCCAAGCAATTAAAACAAAGATTTAAAATAGCATTTGGCAAACACAACTTTTGTTTTTTATAAAATAGTGATGATAGTATTAAGAACAAACATATTGAATAGGAACTACATCCTAGAAAGTAAGAGTAAAGCTTCAGATAATCAATACCAAACTAGCTTTTTGGAAGAATTACTCGGGAACTTAAAATCACCTTGAAGCTTATAAATGCCTTGTAAGATTGTTTGCAGTATCAAAGCTATCTAATAAGGGCAAAGTGCATGGTGACCACTGTCAAATTAATTGTTCAATCAAGAATCAGTATGTAAAAGGTGTTAGCCCTGTTATGCTCCGTGGCATACAGTTACATCTTTGATAACACCCCATGGGAATTTATGGATCCTACATGACCCCTGTCGAAAGTCAATTGACTTCTTCCCTGCAAGTTCTATTAGAATTGTTCCCTGCATCACTGCCCAGAACAATCAAGAGCAGAGAGCCTGATTTATGTATAAGCACTTTGGTTTAGTCTAACTCAATAGAACATAAAATTGATGAGGTTATGAGGTAACTGTTTTAAAAAAAAAAAAGGCGACAACTGCATCCCATTTTGTAGCACAACTTGGACAAATTAGAAAAAGAGTTTTAAATAATTTAAAAAACTGGAAATGTTTCAGGAACAAGTGGAAGGGGAAAGTAACAGGAGGTATGTCTAAATATTGGTCTTTCAAAAAGTACCAGGATCCACAAAAAAAAAACCCATAAACAACTAATACAGTATGCAAATGTCCAAATACAGTGTCCAAATGTTCTGAAGTTTACCTACAGCACGATGCCTTAGGATCAAAACTTTAATTTCTTGAGAAAACATGTTATCTACCAAATACAGTATGCAAATACAGTATACAGTAATTGTCCAAATGTTCTGAAGTTTACCTACAGCACGATGCCTTAGGATCAAAACTTTAATTTCTTGAGAAAACATGTTATTTACCAGCAAGTTTAAAGATATGGGTTAAACCTTTTTCAGAGACTTGGAAACCCCAGACAAAGAGCCCACAATTTCTCCTTTATTTTCTTAAAGTTATTGACAACCCTCAGCTATAAATATTTAGCAGTTTGAATATTCAGCTCAGCTCATAATTTTAAAACATTAAAACTGAGTAACAACCTAAAATCCTCATAACATAAGACATCTCGTAACATAGAGCACTGGTATAAGAAAGGCACTATTGAACTTTATGTATTTCTCTTCTATTATTATCATTTTACTCCTGAATTTTTACAGTTTAGATCCTCCTACAAAGAAGGATCAAAGTAGTTTTACGAATAGAACCTACTTTCATAATTAAGAAAGTTCAAATAACATCTACTGGAAGTTATTATCAAATGATGATCAGTACAAGCTTACAGAAAAGCAGGAGACAAATTTAATTAGCCAAATATCATACTTGTGATACATGGGACAAGAAAAGCAAGAAACACATCTGCTATCGATTTTTTCATGGAAATAAGAGAATGACTAAAAATAACCTATCACCATACTAAAAGTTCAGGAGGTTGTGATGAAGACTGTAGAAGTCAGGATGGACCCATTATCAGGAATGTTTACGTTTACAGAAAAAAGAAGGGCAATACAATACAGAGCACAAGGGATAAGCAGACTACATCAAAAAACATAACAACATTTAACCTTTGCTAGTTTAAATGCACTTTGGGAACTGTTTGAAGCCATGCAAAGACAGTCAGATTTCAAAAAGCAAGATACTTTAAACATTTGAACTTGATACCAACATAGAAGCTCTGGAGGAGTTAAGCAGCCAGTGTTGAACCTGAAGGAAGCCCTTTGAAAAGCCCCAGTCACAGGAACGATGTATCTGCACTGCAAAGGTTAGAAAACTTGCAAATACAACTGAACTGACACAGAGAGCAGAGCCTTGCATAGGCTGACTTCACTATCTTGATAGCAGAAGCCCTCTGCTGGTTTGCTTTAAACCATCAAAACCTTCCAGTAAATGGACTAGCTACATCGTAATTGTAACCAGAGAGCAACCAATCTCCCTGAGATTATAGAAAAATCCACAGTTCATTAACCATGTAATTACCTTTACTGCCATGATCCCAACCACTAGAAGCCAAGGTGCATCCCTCAACCAGGTTTGCTTTGCTGTACCCTTAATGAAACCAAAACTCATCTCTAAATCAAATAGATCAAAAACTTGGATTAAAGATAGCAAAAGCCAGATTCAGATAAACACCTCCTGGTTGTCAGAAAGCCATATATTCACAGGAAGTTTTTCTTTAAGAAGATATCTTAAGTGTTTGTAGCCAAAATTTTCAGCACCTATACCATAAGCATAACCACCCAAAGAATTTGACATTTAGCCCTCCCTCAGCAGTGCATAGGTGCCTAACTGCAAAGAAGACCTTGGAGTACTGACCGGATCAGCTAGTTTCTATTCTTCAGCTACCTGCACAGAAAGTGTTCTTCTCGAAATACTTCCTTGGACAACAAATTCCTCTTCCCTTGCTCTCTCTCACAACAAGCAATTTGTACAGGCATTCGCATCCAACCCACCCAAGCAACGTGCACCATCCATCACAACAAGGCTGCAGCACGCACGGTCAGTTAGACCGCTGACCACGTGCAGTGCCACTCCACTCCAAGCAAAGCACACACATGCCTCCAGGTAAATTTCTCCACCAAAGACTTCATCTCAGCAAGTTCAAACTGTGCATCCTAACAGCGCTGTGGGACACACCCTGAGCCTGGCAGAATATGCCTTCACGTTATTTCCCTCTGTAAACTTAACTAGCAAAGCAGACATTTGTGTTCCAAAATGCAAGCCATATTCTAAGAAGAAAAATACCTAGAAAAAATATCTTTCCAAATCCAGACAAAAGCGTAAGGGCCCTAAAATAAGGAAGGACTTACGAAAGCCTACACTGGCAAGAATTTCAATCCACATAACGTACAGTTACTGAGACCAATTGCAAGTAAGATCAGAACAGGAAAACAAGAAAAAACTTGCATGTTTGGACATCTTCAGATTGTATCATGGATAGACCATTCTTAAAAAATGCCTGCAACAGACATCTGCCATAGATGGGAAAAACAAACAAATCAACTTGGATTTTTATTTTAAATCTGCCTTGAAGATAATATTTAATGTGGACTTACTAATTGCACTAACAAACTACACTGTAACCAAGCCTGTGGCCTGTAAAATATTTAATATATATGCAAAACTTACTACTTCCATAGAAATAAAAAATAAAATACATCTCCTAAAAATAAGGTAAGACCATATGGCAGACAAACTACCCAATGTCTACATATGACCATCATTATAGTCTTTAAAATAATTTTTATGTATTTTAGACTGCCTATGAATCTTGGCATTATATCCATTTACATGGAAGAGCTTACACAATGCTGTAGCAGATGCAGCATGCCTAGGAAGAGTCTGACAAAATTTCTCATTTACAGTCACTATTGTCTTTTAAATACTCTGAAGACTGATTACAAGTTTAAGCCTCCATTTTAAGGAAAAAAAAAATCCTTCTTTGGTGGAAGAACTCTAGATATTTCACATCAATTACAAAGTTAATCATTATGTTCTCACAAAGATAGTTTTCTTAACGACAGAAGTTAAAGGAATACTAAATCTGACTAAATTTACTGCCCAGGACTAAATACATTACCCAGAATTAAGGCACTTAACTTGAAACAGAATAATTTTTTTTCTCTACCATTATAAGGACACTCTTGAAAATGTCTAAATTCGTAATAACAGATGGCTTTTTATCAGAAACCCAAACAGCCTCAAGGGGTTTTTTTAATGCAGAACGATATCTGAAATAACAGTTACATAGCAAAAGAAGTTCTAATCTTTGGAGAACAAAGTTTGCTCTTGGAAACTAGAACCATCCTTTCTAAATCAAAAAATACTCATGGGACTCCAAAACTCATCAGCCATCACTCAGTGGTATCAGGGCCACAGATACCCAACGCAGTGATTAGCACCATGTGCTCATACAATTGTGCAACCTCTGTGGTATTAATACCTGACAAACAGCTTGGCAGCTGAGTGATGAAAACCCCACAATTTAACAAAAAAATGTGAACTTCCTAACAGCACCAAAAGATTAATTGCAACTTTAAAAAGAAATTTAATTCTTAACATAATACACAATTTCAGTCAGCCTACACTGTTCAAAATTTGAGCTTTACGTTACCAAAAATACTTCCCTCGTCATCTTTTACCCCTCCTGGAACCAATCCAATCCAGTCTGGGTTCAAGATGCATACCTTAAGCAGTAATGTAATAGTAATAGGCCTTAAGTTTATTTTTACCAGTGTTCTTATCTCCAGCTTCCAAAACACCCTGAATTTTGAGCAAACTTGAAAACTCACACCTATATTTGTATGCATTTAAAAGTTATTGCTTACACTCAGAAGCAGACTACTAACATAAATATCTAACAAATTTATAAGCTAACAAAGTTTGAAAACTAATCTTTGTGTTTATGTAACAATCACAATAAAACACAATATGAAAGAGTAATTGGAAACTACAGGAAACCAGTTGTTTGGCACTATTCTGCATCCTGCAGAAGCACCTGAGCGGCCCATTAAGTGCTGTACTGCAGGCACCCGGTGAACAGTATAGCCCCGTTGCTGAACCCTTACCAAAACAATACACTGCCGGTTTCTCATGAGGAAGCCCACTTATTTGTAACAGGAACACAAGAAAGAGTGAGCTCACTCTCTACGTGGTTTTGAGAACCCTTACCAAAACAATACACTGCCGGTTTCTCATGAGGAAGCCCACTTATTTGTAACAGGAAGTGAGTGAGCTCACTCTCTACGTGGTTTTGAAGAAACCAAAATTGTCTCCTGTAGTGGAACAGTGCCCATAGTTCAGACCAGTAAAATCACTGCATATGATGGACTATGAAGAGAGATGACTTGCAGCTATAAACATCTCTGGGAGGGCTCCCTGTAATCTTTGAATAAATTTATATGTTCTCATCGATTTGGATTGTTCTATAGAAGAGAAAAACCACAGCATCATCTTGGATAATAATTCTACTAGGTTTAAAATAAGAAACATCCAAAATTCCACAAAAATAAATAGAAAAAATTACCATAAAAATTCAAAACTGACTCTTGGGGGAAAAGGATCCATGCAACATTAAATACAGCTAAGGAAGTTGTAAATTAAACACACATAACAAACAGACCCAGGACAATTTGCGTATCATGATGCCCCATTCCAACATCTAGCTGTAATAAAACTCCAACTTTTATACACTAATCAAGAAGAAACAAAGCAGAGTTTGCTCCATTTCTTGTTTAATATTAGCCACACATACAGTTCTGGATAAAAGGGAAAAACTCTGGGCTTTTAACAACACTGTGCCTGATGGCAACAGGCTGTAGAATGAACAGCACAAAGCCATCAATCTTACCCTGCCTTTGGGCCACCAGCTGCTGCTGGGCTGCATATCCAGGTTCTTTAACTCTAATTAGTTACAGCCCAATCAACAAAGAAGGTCTCCTTAGACCTCCCTGCCACCATTTCCTCTGTGTCATCCTTGCATTAATCTACTGCAATACATCTTTTTCCCAGTGTCATTCCTGAAGGATGGCTGAAACTTCCTGTTATTTCAGGATACTGCAGCCAGGTGCTGAGGGGAACAGGTTGGTATGCAGAGTCTACCTTCACTTCATCGACTGCCCTGGTTCCGAGACATTTCTGGATGCACTTTACAGGCAACTGGAAATCAGTGCAGCGAACCGAGACAGATGTTCAAGCTGTTCTGAAAGCAGCATAATTAGCCATCCCCCGTCAGTCACCCAATCCTGAAACAACACGGCGTGGTGGAATGGCACACAGCTGAAGTACTCTGAGGTCCTGCAACTTTCAGTTAAGATATTAACGGAGTAGGGAAGGCTTTAAGGCACACCTTTAAAGGACACAGAAAACAGAAGGATGCACAGTATAGCAGGAGGTCAGTAATGTACTCTGCCTTTTTGGGTTTGGGTTGTTGTTGTTTTTTTTTTAAAAAAAAAAAACAGACTGATCTTGGGTGCCACTAGGCAGCATGATAGAGGGGACATTCTGACAGCTCTGCATGGCGTAGCATCCCAATGCTTACTAAAATTGGTCCATTCTCTTGGTAATCAGAAAAAAACTCACCTGCCCTCTGCAGAGACAGTGACAGCAGTACCCATCAAATGCTGCCCTCAGCTTTCAGTCCTTGAGCTCACCCTGCTGCAGATCCCTGCCCCACAAAAACCACTATCTTAAGAGGCCAGGCACATTCTCTTTTAAAACTATATTTCATTTTGTTCACAAACAAAAAATTGCTTTTCCATTCTTTTAACCTAGTTCCTCCTACACTTACAGAATGCTACTAATAGCAGCTAAGCATTATAAGTTATATGTATATAATGATAATATATAGTTTTTACTCTGGTATGTATGACAACCATGAAGAAAGAACTTTTAACTAGTAATTTTAACATTCTTTTAACTAGAAATGACGCTGATTTGACTGTTGCAGAAGTTAAGACAGAACCTCTGTAAAGTTTAACTTCCTTAAAATCCATACATGTATAAAAGGTACCTGTCGGCAGTAAGAAAAACAGCTGGAGAAGTCTTTTTTTAATCAAATAAATCTTTCCTCCTGCAAGTATATGTCACATGATCACATAACTGTTCCACCATGCTCTGTACACTTTCAATTAATTCTGAGCCATCAAAACCATTTCACAGAAAATTCTACAAGCACAGAAATGATCACATAGAAATAAGTGATGTAAAACTCACTCGGTTATTCAAGGCAGCTGCAGCTGATTGATATATACAGATCTTGTGCACAGCCTGTAACACTGAACATGGAAGACTGCAATACCACCCAATATTTTCTAAATAAAATTAGCAATTTAGATTTTTTTCATGTCACAGGTACACTTGTTATTCATTCCATATAATAACAGCATATGTAGATTTTATATTCTATAACATATATCCAAAATGGAGGTGAGCTTTTTCTAAAGCACAATTTGCACAGCTTTTTCAGAGCCTGACTCAACCTTTGTGTTTTCAGTTCTTCACAGTCATTTGGTTCTCATTAGCAATTTCATTTCTTGGCTGGCAGAGTAATCATCAAATGCATCAAGCATCAACAGCAAGACCAAGCAAATAATTACTTCTTAGACACTACAGAGCTTTAAATTATAGCTATGTCTACAGAAGTAGTTTTAAACACTTCAGCAATATAAATAAGAGACTGTTCCTGATTTAAAACCTCTGCAATTGAGCATCTTCTAGCCACAGTGGCCCATATTCATTGTTCACATTCTGCTAGACAATTCCCAATAAAACAGATCTATTATTGAAGATAACTTTGCATTTCAATATTCAATATGCTTCCTCACCTGCCAGAAAGATAAACATGAGCACTGAGGGTATGTTTACATCTAGAGGACAACCTGCAGATTAAAGGCAGTGAGTGTCTGAACACAAGGAAGCAACCCTGGCTCAGACAATCAGGGTGATTGGACTCTCTCATCTTTCTGCTTGGAAATTTCCGTTCCTTCCCCAGTTGGGTTGGGTTTTTTTGAGTAATCCTGCAGAGCTAACCTCCAGAAAAACATCAGCCATTCAGTGTCATAGGATGGGATCAATGCTGAGGAAGGAACAAAGAGATTTAAATACAACTGCATCAACACTAACAAAGATAACTTATCAAAATATTTACTTGCTCTTTGAAAGGAAAAAAAAGGGGGGGGAGAGGAAGAGAGGGCATCTAAAGATATACATAGATAATCTCTTCCATTACTGAAAACTTCTCAGCATTTGGATATTTAATAGACAAACATTCAGTCTAATGGCTTTTGGAACCAAGAGTGATCTACATCTTGTATCACAAAATGTTATATGGAATAGTTCTCAAGAGCAGGAAAAAAAAGCAGATCTTCCTTGTACATACTCTGTACATAAATCGGTCTTTAAAATTAAAACTTTATTTTCTAAGCATTGAAATCCAAATCCAGAGTCCAAGTTTTAACCATAAGTAACTTTAACAAATGAATTGTTTAATAATACTACAGTCCTGAAAAATGCTACAGGCACGTTTCAGGTCTTCTGCAAACAACAGAGGGAGAATTTACAAGGGAAAAGCAAAACGTTAAAGAGATTAAATAAAAATGCAGTATCAAAATATATGAATATCTAAAGGATTTATTTTGCTTGTGCCAAGCATGTGAAATGCATATTTCACCAGTGCTGTAACAGATGTTCCAAGTTCTCATGTACTCTTCAGGCATAATTTTCTAATTCACTGCAGCATCTTATGGAAGTGAAATAGCAAGAGTAAGCAAGCATTCATTTCCTGAAACTTGAGTTCAAATCCTGTTTAGGTCACAAATGAAGTGAAACAGCTCAAACCTACAAGACGATGCACATCCTGCGCCTCCTGTCCAATGTCTATTCATTTCACAGGAGTGAACACACCTCCACACCTCCTAAGGTCAGATCTTACGTTCATGGGGAAAAGAGAGCTACAAACTAAACATTCACTGAAAAAACTGTTTGCAACTGCAAAAGCATCTCCAAAATAAAGTATAACATCAAATTTGAGATTAGCTGAGGCTTGTGGAAGGCATCAATCAAAATTACTATTGTAAAGCACTAGCTCCTATTCTCTGGCTGCCTAGAAAACAAAACCAAAGTATCATCAAGCTGTTGTTAATTTTGGTGGTTTTCACTTGCTTTTCTTACTGCTGGCCATTTTGCAAGTGGGTAGTCAGACTTGATTTGTTATTTTGCCTTTTTTTTTTTTTTAAGCTATCTTTATTACGGAGTAATTCGACACCCATCAAGAAAGACGAAGTTTTCTGAGTCTTAGAACCTACAGCCCTAAGTCACAGATCAGTTACTAGCACAATAGAGGGAAAAAAAATCCCACGAATTACTGAAATAAACAATCTTACCTCTTATCTAAAGAAACTGTAATTAAGAGATTAATGTATTTGCAATTAGGAAAATATTAAGCTTTACATAAAGAGCAGTGCTACCATAACTACAACAGCTTTTCTTTAAACCCTCATAGTGCCTAAAGATCTGTCTGCTCATGGGACAGGTCACTTTGCACACAATATACTAAACATACCCAATATGTAGTAACAACACACTGACACCTGGGTTACTAATCTGTTATGCATGTTTACATGTTGTTACATCCCTCCTAAATGCTGTTTCTGGCATTGATTATTTCAATGAGCATCCTTTCCGTGAACAAGAGCATGCAACTAAGAAACCTGAGCACACTACAAAGCCTTTTTAGACCCATCAACTTTTTTTTTTTTTTATGTTGAGTATTTTAATCAGGTACAGGGGAAAAGTAAGACAAATGCAACCAAAAATTGTTGCTTAGGGGAAAAAAAGGCAAATAGAATAGTGTTTTGTCTGACATAGAAAAGTAATTTTTTCCTCGATAATTTCATGTGTTAGGCTAATTCTTGATACAAACCAAAGTTGTTTTAAGTCAGGCTTTCTCCAGACATATCTTTTAAGTCTCCGGACTTAAAAAAAAAAAAAAAAACAACAAGAGGACACCACCTTTTATTAAGGTTTTTTTTACTTTTTTTTCTTCTCACATTTTCATTTCCCTTCCAGTTATAAAATCAAACTTTTCCTATTCTTTGCATTTTTCTTATTTTAGACATGTTAAGTTTTTGTTGACTATATTTCCAGGTTAAAAAGAAAATGAACAAAAAACAACCTCTCCTCACATATGAAACATTTAACTGTTGGAAAACAATCATACCAAAAAAGCGAATCTCAAAATAAAAGCATGACTCCTCCTACCCTCACACCAGTGTATGAATCAGCAGACATTATGATACTTCATGCGTTAAAATTTCTTTCTACTAATCTAAAGTAGTTTCGGATGAGTATATTGTAAAGCAGTACGTAAGAGAACGAATTTAATCATGTCTATCGCAGTCATGTCCATTTACTTCCTCTTCAAACTAAATTGATCATCCCAGATGTTTGATCCCCAGGATGCTGCTCCCCGTGTTCACCAGGTACAGCTTCTCCTCACACCGCAACACATCCTGGAAAAATTCTTCATCTTATTGAGATACAGCCTTGTTTAAATGACAAACCAGGACCTATCAGCTCTTCCTAAGGAAACTCTTTAGCCCTGGAGCGCCCCAAAACATCAAGCTCCTAAGGGTCTTGGTCACAGGTGAAGCCCCAGCAGTTGCTGAAGGGTACAAGTGTTGAAAGGAAACCACAGCTCCGCAAGATGCTCAGGGCCAGGCTCTGCTTGTAGCATGTGATACAGAAATAAAGCTTGGAGCACCTGACCTCCACACAGAGCACCCAGAAATACCTACCTTAGCATCTCTCTTTGGGTGTTTAAAGCAAAGCACAAAGGCAGCTGCACTGACAGCCCCTTACCCCGCAGCATAATTAAGAAGCTTACAACTTTTCAGCATGAGGAAGAGGGACATCTGCTTTCAAGTAAGTCTCCTACCAAAATAGGCTAGGGAATTAAATTGTGTAATTGGAAAACATTGTTACTCTAGGACAGTGCTAGAGGAACTACAATCACATCAACATACGTTTATGCTTACTGTAGGTGTACGATGTCAACTTTCTGTCAATGAGGCTTTGTCAGCACACAGTTACACAAAGTAGCTGAAAAGCCCAATGTGAAGCAAGTAACTGCTACGACATTTTCTAAACAGAATAAAATAGAATTTTTATACAAAAAATTCCTCCAAAAGCATGATATTGAAGCCATTACCATACAAAGCTTTGCGGTAAATCTCACTAAGTAACAAATAGATTTGATGGCCTACCACCATATCACCTTGCAGTACACAGTGCCGACAGTAACCTTACTGCTATAATAAAATTTGTTCCCCCAAATGCACATCATATTTTTGTTAAATATCTTCTCAGTAACTGTAAAATAAAAATCAAGAAGAAATTAATGGATTTTTTAAAATTAATCTAAAGTTGGGAAATAAATTCTCAAAAATAAAAGCTAAACTATCTAGAGACTGTTAAAACATAATTTTCTATTTGTTTCAGCTACAAGATATGTTTAACAGAACACACTTCTTTCAATTAAAATTAATCTGGCTTTTATTGCATAAGAAACACGCACATGCATAAAAACAAAAAACACATGAACAAAGAAAATGTACTAGTTCTAGGAGACAACTGTTTAAAATGGAAATTAGAATCTTTTTCTCTCTGTTTTAGACATTCTGATAGAAGGTAGTTGCAGGAGTAAGTTCACAGTGATTTTGTTGTTCCTGATGGTGAATTCCCATCCCCAGCAGCAGTGAACAAGGCATGCACGTGTCAAGGACAGACAACTGCTTCGGTACAAGCCTGGGAAAAACTGGAGGACATTTATTTCCACTAGTCAGAATGGACTAAGGACTTACGGCAAGACGAAGCCAGAACACCTGCTCTACTAAAAGCTACTAGAAGTTTGTGACAAAACTGGAAGTATTTCAAAGCTGAGAAAAGTTTCTAACCTTGTCAGCTCGCAGAATGGGGCAGGATAGCAGGAGAGGAGACCTGGGGAAAAAGGCACGGCCTGGATGACATTACTAAACCTACAACCGATTAAACATCGTCTTAAGGCAAAAATTCTGCACAATGAACTTATGCACGCATTACCGTTTGTGGATAAGTTATTATCTGCAATAGACTGATAACCATTCATTAACTCTGAGTACAAGAGACAACTGGCAAGCTATTTCATGCCTCGAAGAATTTACAGCAAAAGGAAGAGAGGCAAGCACACAGTGCAGGTGACTTTGTATCTGGAAAGTAAAATGAATATTTAAAAACGCCATTACCTTCTGGCTGTAAAATGGGTTGACATTGAGATGTCCCAAAAATGCAGTTTTTAAAACTGATACTGACTCCTTATGTACTATGGAGCAGAAAAGCAAGGATAATCATTCAATTAATAACAAACAGCTATTAGTACAGTATGTTTTAGTAGAAATGAGTTTTATAATTACAGCTATATGAATATATAAGAATGAGTAGGAAATATATGCTTCACAAGAAGCCCTATCTACAAGGATCGTACACTAGTATGTGTACAGACAGCTACTGCTTATAAGACTCCATGAGGGAAGGTTAAAAGAAGATATGAAAATTAAAAATTAATAAGTCTACAGTACAGTTGTTCTGAACAGACATATTCCCAAAGCCACAACTCCCAAGGCAATCTCTAAGGACAAGGAGTTTGGCTCCATAATTATTTTTGAAGCACTTGGGAGTTCTGTAAATTATTTCATCTGCCTCAAAGCAGATTAATAAGGGAAGGAATGCTGCAGAAGTGACCAGAGCCTCACTGTATTCCGTGCACATGAAACAGTGACATTGCTGAGAGCTACCTGTTCAATGGCAGATTGCATCCTTTAATAATGCAATTCCTCCTGAGACTCAGGAACAAGGTAAGGGGCTAAAACCAATTTTGAAACAGGATAGTCAGAATTGCAGGTAACATCCACACTCACTGGTATGGACCGCGATGCTCTTTCACCACCTGCATCCTTTAATAATGCAATTCCTCCCGAGACTCAGGAACAAGATAAGGGGCTAAAACCAATTTTGAAACAGGATAGTCAGAATTGCAGGTAACATCCACACTCACTGGTATGGACCGCGATGCTCTTTCACCACCACAACTTTTCACTGCGCAGCCCTAAATCCAGTTCCCTCCACACAGCTTTAAATACAAATTCTTAGAGATCTTTTCTATTAAGCAATCCTGTTCATTTAAAATGCTTTTATCCTCTTAAGATGCTTCTCAACTTCAGGAAATTAACATCTTGAACAGAAATTATGACTCTCTTCCCAGATCTGTATTTTGCACTTCCCCTTCATTCTTCTAAACGCTCCCATGAGTCACACAGTCTTGTAACTTTCCAGGGAAAATCAGGACTGTAGGTCTCACCTTTCAAAATCTGAGACTGTCAGGCATACATGCAAAAATCAGAAAGTATATTTCATAACCCTGCATACTATGCATATATTGTTACTTTAGCTTTCATCTGCTAAATTCCCTCTTGGATTTAGTAAGTGATTTATATCACAATACCATCCATGGCAGACTAGTACTTCTGAAAAATGACATGTTCTTTCTTTATGATCAGGTTTTCTGATTTTGGCGATATACAAATATATAACTAAAACATTTGCTAATTTACATGCTATCAACAACTAAGTATGTGGGTGAATGCAATGAACTTCAAATCTCTCTCAAATAGGTAAGCGATGAAAGACCACATTCAATTTCACAAATGAAGCCAATGACAAAACAAGGGCTCTCATACTCCAATTACGTATCTGATCTACAAAGTCAGCCTTCATCTGTTGTGTTCCTCACACATGCATTAAAACATACCCATCAGCTGAGAATATTTTCAGTTTTGTACACAAGCAAGACAAATTAAAAAGGAGGCGAATGCTGTCATTCTTTGCTTTGATTGACCCCCTATTCCAAGCTGTGTTAGAAGATTGTCTGCAAAGGCTTTGCCTGGTGGCAGAAGTGAGAAATCTTACAATAGCTCTTCAGATAAAAACTTAAGTGACATAAAAACATAAGTACTCTCTGGAGTGTGTACAGTGAAGGGCTACAAAGATGATGAGGGGACTGGAATATCTGTCTTATGAGGAAAGGCTGAGGGACCTGGTTATGTCTAGCCTGGAGAAGACTGAGAGGGGATCTTATCAATGCCTGTAAATATCTAATGGGCAAGTGCCAGGAGGATGGGAGCAGGCTCTTCTCAGCGGTGACCAGCAACAGGACAAGGGTCAAAGGGCACCAACTATAACACAGGAAGTTCCATCTGAACATGAGGAAAAACTTCTTTACTCTGAGGGTGACAGGGCACTGGAACAGGCTGCCCAGAGAGGCTGCGGAGTCTCCTTCTCCGGAGATACTCAAAACCTACCTGGACACGTTCCTCTGCAACCTCTGTAGTGAACCTGCTTTAGCAGGGCCTAGGTGATTTCCAGAGGTCCCTTATAACCCATACTATTCTGTGATTCTGTGACATCTATTATTGCAAAGGAAATTTCCATTAAGTCAGTGAACAAGAACAGAATTGTAAACCTTTTCTGAACCACTGCATAAAATGAACACCATAAAAATAAAACTACTTAAGTCTTTCTTGACAAATCCAGTAACGTCTCATTGACTAGAAATAATTGAAATTAGTTTAAATTAGTTCAATACCTATTTCAGTACAAACACACACACCACCTTCCACATTATTATAATTATTAATGTGCCTGACCATCAGCACAATTCATCCACTGTCTTACCCACAGAGACAGACATTATTAGAGTAAGAGATATTATTCTGTGCTTATTTTAGGAAACAAAACCAAAACTACAGTGTTTATTTAAAACACAATTCTGTAATAGATTTTATTAAAGATAAAATACATTTCAATGCTATGTCTGTTTTATGCTTGACATCATATATATCTTGTCTGGATTACTGAAGAGCCTCTCTTTTTCTTAAGGGCCACAAAAATCAGATAAATCTATCATCACCTGTTGAGTTTCATACCGTATTTTAAGAAATTGTTTCCAGAGCTATTCCGTCTGTGGTGCAGCAATATCAACTAATAAGATGATTTTAATATGATAAGTGGATAAAATTTATAAATAGCTGAATAGGCAGTCTCATTTGCTAAAACAACATAGACATGTATGAAGCTAAATCTCCAAAGGGGTTTTCTGTGCCACTTCAATTTTTCTTTTTAATCTCTCAGTCCATTTTTGCTTCTTCAGGAATGTGGACTGATACTTTTGACAGCTAGAAAACTTGGAGTCAATGCACCACAGAAATCAAAGCAAGCTCTACAAAGTACAGACCCATATCAATACTCTTTCAGTGCTGAGAATATCTGGATTCAGAGTTCAATCAAAAAAATCTCCGTTTATTCAGACGAAATGAAACTACAGTGCAGTAGCCTGGCACAAACCATTCTCATCTCATACAATATTCAATAAAGACTCCTAGCACAATGATCTGCAAAGTGGTACTTGAATTTACTCCTCACATTGGACAAGATGCAAAGAAAGAGAGGAGGTAAAATTTGTGAACTATACTTCTATACATAGTGAGTGTTCCTCAGTACTCTATTTACCTCAGAAGGAACTGCAAGCTCTATTTCTGTGAAAACAGCACCCAGGGCACAGCAAGAAGAGGTGCTACAGTTTGTCTTATCAGGTAGAACTAGCACAGGAAAAAAAAAAAAAACCACAAAACCAAGAAGGCACTCCAGTTCAAATATTTACGTTAAAGTGAGTTGCTTTCAAGTTTTTATTAACAAATAATAAAAGCAAGTTTCTGGCCTTTAAGAAGCATTGTCCTGCACTTGGGCCACAACTCCTTGCAACATTACAGGCTTGGGGAAGAGTGGCTGGAAAGCTGCCCAGCAGAGAAGGGCCTGGGAGTGCTGGTCAACAGCCATCTGAATATGGGCCAGCAGTGTGCCCAGGTGGCCAAGAAGGCCAATGGCATCCTGGCTTGTATCAGCAATAGTGTGGCCAGCAGGAGCAGGGAAGTGATTGTCCCCCTGTACTCAGCACTGGTGAGAACACACCTTGAATACTGTGTCCAGTTTTGGGTCCCTCACTTCAAGAAGGACGTTGAGGTGCTGGAGCGGGTTCAGAGAAGGGCAACAAAACTAGTGAAGGGTTTGGAGAACTTGTCTTATGAGGAGCAGCTGAGGGAACTGGGAATGTTTAGTCTGGAGAAGAGGAGGCTCAGGGGAGACCTTATCGCTCTCTACAACTATCTGAAAGGAGGTTGTGTGGAGGTGGGGGTTGGTCTCTTCTCCCATGTTAAGAATGACAGGACAAGAGGGAGCAGCCTCAAGTTGCCCCAGGGGAGATTTAGGTTGGATATCAGGAAGAAATTCTTTACAGAGAGGGTCATTAATCATTGGAACAGGCTAACCAAGGGGGGGGTGGAATGCCTCTTCTCCCAAGGAACAAGTGATGAGAGGAAATGGCCTCAAGTTCCACCAGGGGAGATTTACGTTGAATTTTAGGAAAAATTCCTTCAATGAAAGGGTTGTAAATCATTGGAACAGGCTACCCAGGGAGGTGGTGGAATCCCCATCCCTGGAGGTGTTCAAAAGTCATGTGGATTTGGTCCAAGGGACATGGTTTAGGGATCCTGGCAGTGCAGGGTGGACGGCTGGGCTGGATGATCTTAAAGGTCTCCTCTAACCAGATGATTCTATGAAATACACTGAACAAAATTTTTACATAGGAAACTTTCATCATTTATTTCACACTCAACATTTTCTGAGACAAATCTTTCTTCTTTTAGGAAAATGCTTCACCAAACATCTTGTCTCAATTTCTCTCTCCCTATTCTACCATGATCCCACTATCAAGAATGCTGCCACCACAGATACTGTCTTTTCAGGACACTAGCACACAGTCCTAGCAGTGGAATGAGCCATTTGAATTAAATTGTATCAATAAGCCATATTAATTTAAGCTGTAAGAAAGGGCTTTTAGTCGGTAACACTGTTTTTACTCCTTCTCAGTCATGATCTTTTGTTCCTTTTCTGCACTTCTACATCACAACCCCTCCTAATCAGACCCTCCTAAGACATCTTTCTCACTCTTGCTGGGTTTTGCGGTTTTTTGTTTGGTTGTTTTTTACTTCAAATGCTGAAACCTGATTACACAGGCAGCGCACAAACCCTATGTTAATACCCAAGGAAGCCCTCCCCAGCGAAGCCTGAAGTTGATTTCCTGCCTATTGTGTGCAGGTTCAGGTGCTCTGACACTCAGAGGCCAAGATAGTTTATTTTACAAAAAATATTCAGTCATTAATTTCACTTAAGCTTGAGCGATCATGAAAACAGCAGACCAAGGCCTGAGCTGAAGGCAGACAGTAGCTTAAATGATAAACAGGAAAGCTAAATATTGCATTAACAGGGGATTAAAGCTTGAGTTAGCATAGGATTACTCACTGGTGTTCAACCAGTTGTGCCTCTTGGCAGCAACCCTCCAGTCATCAGGATGCCCCTGGGAATGATTCAAAACTTCACTTTATCCTCTAAATAAAACCTCCCATTCAGTCGCAGAGGCACCCTGCAAGAATTACGTTTGCAGGAATTAAGCACAGATGCCAAAATGAGTAAAAACAGTGACACAAATAATCAGAAAAGTCAAGACACTCCTATGTAACCAAGACAGCAAAAAAAAAGAAAATATTTTTCTTTGTGGTAAGAAATTAACTGAAAATGTCTGCAGTGTTTCTTTTACTACACTGAAGATGCTGGTAGGAAATGCTTCTGGGGAAGTAAAATATGGCAGAAACATGACCAGCTAAGGAAACAAAGGTGGAGCTTGATAGCCCACGACTGACCTGGGCTACAAGGCAAAAAAATCCACCTCCACACTAACAAACCAGTTGGTCCTGCACACCTGAAAGCTCTGCTTCTCCTGAAGACACCCTCAAGTGCCAATTTATCTCTCTGCACCAGTATACCATAGGTCAGATAAGCAGCAAAGTAGCCAAATGAGAAGCAGGAGTGTGCATGAAGGAAAGCAAGAACTCGGGAGAGCAGTACAAATACCTGCCCTACCAGCAGCTACTAGCCAGCACATCGGCACATCTTGCCTAAAGCAAGCCAGAGCATCTGAAGCAGTAAGGAGGCACAGAGTGAGGACCGAAACACTGCTCAGTGGAAAGGAGAGGGTTTACAGCAAACAGAACCTGAATCATCATCATCATGACTTGGCTTTGCGAACGAAGATCTGGGAAGGGCTTTTCCCACGCTCACTGCGAGTGATGAGTGCACCCTTCGGGCCTGCGCGGTGGATTTTTTAGGTGAGGAGCAGCGTGCGCGGAACTGGCTCCACCCTTTACACCTGAGGTTCATCTGCCAGGGCCTAGCGAGCTTGGACAGTGACAGCAAAGTCCTCGGGTCGTAGGCTTGGTTAGAGTGTCCTTCTCTTAGATGGAGCCTTACAAGGCTAAACAAGCTCCATCTGCCCGGGTTTGGAGTCAGAGTTGTCCTTCTCCTAGGATGGCTGCCCGAAGGCTAGTGAGCCCATCCTGCCCGTGGACACACTTTGTCTGACCCTTCAGTTGAGACCACCCCCTTGTCGTGGGGAAAGAGCTTGCGTGCCCTTGTGATGTTGAGAGCTGTGCTGGTGGCGGCATGTGCCTCCAGTGGGGTCTCCCAAGCCAGACAAAACCTGAAATATAACCGCAAAACAGACTGTTTCCTAAGAAACAGTCGACTGAAGAGAACACCTACCAAGACACATGCCTAACAGCATCACAGGAAACTCCTGACCATCCTAAAGGGCGCTGTGAGGGAGACAAATGAAACCAGCAGGCAGGCCAGGCCAGCTTAAGATAAATGCTTTCCTGCATGCAAGAGCTTCCTCCTTCCCTACCTTTAACCTGACTGAGCAGAAGAAAGGGGAGATAAAGTCTGTAAGTGTAATTTCTGCTACAGGCTTTATTCCTCTAGACAAGAAAGTTCAGGATCTCGTCTGCAGGAGATACTGCTCTTCACTGTCTATTGTAGAAGATTTTCCTGGCAGCAGCCTGGAAGCCACTTCTATGGCTCCAGCTGGCACGAGGACAGAAGAAAAGCATTTCTGTCCTGCTCTTTGTAAGGTTGCTTCAACCTTCACTATCACAGTAAGATGACATGGGGGAGGAAGAGGATCTTCTTAGGAAAATGCTACTTTTTTATAGGCTATTAATCACTCAACTACAAATAGGAACATTTCTGTTGGTAGTAGTGTGCAATTTCTCAGGTCTTGGAAAACCTTCTTACACATCTAAATGAAATCTGAAATTCTGATACTTTGTACAGCTCACGTCTCACATCCTTCGCCCTTAACCTCACACAAAATCAGATACATAAGAGCACTGCAACCGCACTCCTAACTGATTAGTCCGAATTGCTACATTAAGTTACAGCATATAATTCCCCGGATTAGCCTACTTTAGAAGCACAAAACCACACCTGCTCCTAATAGTCACACTGTTTCCACAATGTGATTAACACTTATCAGACATCATTTGTTTATATTCCTCTAATTCACATGAGGTTACACCTCTTGAGAACTACTGGAAATCCATCTGGAATTCCGACTGTCACTGGAAGGACATAAAACACTCCATACTTCTCACATCTTAAGAATGTTACTGCCAACAAACTCATGGCATCAAGTCATGCTTACCAACTTTTTAATTCAGTTGTAATTGTGGTGAGTCTAAGAACTTTTTTAATATGTAAGTTTAAGGAATTTTTAAAACCTCGGTATTCCAGTCTATCAACAACCATGGAAACACAACAGTCTATGAAAGGAGAAAAAAAAAAAAAAACCGAACACACCACACACCTTTTATATAAGCAAACTATAAAATGGGGATATTGTTTTCTATCTAAAAAATATAATATTTAACAATCTTCATTTGATGAGAATTGATGAAAAGTTAACAAGCAAAGAAACGTATCATCAAATACTAGTTTTCCATGGTTCCACAACAAAACGCAAGTAGACCAGAAACACTGTTGCGAAAAGGGGGAAATAAAACAGGTCTTAAGGCTGACACTGAACATGCAAGATAAGCAAAATCTGGGGGGCACGAATAATAACGGTTTATTTACAAAGCAACATTTACAAGTTCTTTTAGTATTGCCGTTGATAAAAAGGACTGCAGAGTTAGTTACAGCTTATTTACTAGAAAGACTGTATAGGTCTGATACCGAAAGCTTACAACCTGTCTGTTGTAGCCCGGCTACGTGGTACAATAAGCCCACTAATGCACAAACAGCACATTAGGAGTAAATATAATCGTGATTACTAACATACAAAATACACCTGGGGAGAATAGTATCGCTCACCATAGGCTGAGGCAGAGAATCTTACCCACAGGACATCCCCAGCAGGGGGCGGAGAGGGGAGTGAATTCGTCAATCCGTTCATTGGTCTGGTTCCAAGTGTTCTCCTGTCCCCATATGGGGTCGAAATTGGGGCCATATTTATACCTAGTTTTTTACATTACATCATTGGTGTAGATGTGCGTGTGGGGACAACTGTAGACAAGCTTATTGCTTATGTTAATGGCACAAAGTCAGTCAATTTACACCTTCACGAGTGGAGGCAACAGCTCATTTTGTGCAGGGCAGAAAAATGGAAGAATGAGACCACCGGACCTTCACCCATGCTTCACACTCCTCCAGGACATTCAGATAACACCTAACACCAGATATGGATCTAGTGAGAGTTGTAGTTCCAAGTGTCACTTTGCCCAGTGATGAATTTTATCAACACAGAGCTCTCAGGCACCCAGCTGCATGATGTAAATGTCTTAGGTGACTTGGACTTTGTGCTAGGTCTACAAACACCTAGAGCAACAAAACAGTATGTTTTCAAGAAGCTAGCACAGTTTTAAACCTACCTCTATATTAACCAGCAACACAAGTATTTTTTGGAGATAAAGGAACAGGTTAGATTTTATAGCCTCATGCACTACTGAAAGTCTCACATATGCTAAACTCCTACCTACATACAGAAAGGGCTCCATTAGCTCACACCACCTAATCACCCAGCACAGCTGGAAGCAGCAGGACTCAGGAGCTGTGCTAACAGAGGCACTATCTTTGACACTTAAGGAAGCTGCTTAGGTTTGTTGGTGAATGACAGCACCTTCGTGGAGATACCCCCACTGCCACACAGACAAAACAACAGCTACTCTCCTCTCCCGGCCTCCCAGTTGTGAGGTGAAAAAGGTGCATTCAGAGGGTCAAGGGCTAGCTGTCCTCAGGCAGAGCTGTGCTGGTCCAAGTCAGGGTCACAGTGGTACAATGGATCACGCAATCACAACCATCCCCCTCATCACTCTCTTCCTGAATCAAACCCTGCTTCTCTCTACTTAAAGTATTTCACACCGTAGTTATAATTTAATGGTATTTTTGTACCTTCAGGATGCCATTAATCCAGGCACTCCCTACTTTAACAACAGTATGCCAACTTTCATGATGATGGTAATAACATAATGTAATATCATTATTATTACTACTAGTAATTATAATTCAATAAACCAGCAGCTAATTTAAGAGTGTGTCTAAGCTGAAGACACGGTACTGAATGCGCAGTCCTGAATGTGAAGATGTGTCCATTTGGTTATTTTTAAGCTAGGTGAAGTAGATCAAGGACCACACACTTGCTGGCTTGTTTAGCACTTTGTAACTGCCCAACTATTTACCAAAGTCTCGGCTATATTTCCCTCAGTGCTGCCATGGCTAGCTTACCAACACTCCTAAGATGCTTTTCTCTCTCTAGATAGGTTTACAAAAGTTGCAGTCATACGAAACCACAATCATAATTCCTCTTACTCCATTACTGGAGTCTGAACCTCAAAGAAACCCAAACAAGAAACATGTCTTTTATTTCATAGTCTATATATAACATTGTACATTACCTATTCTCAAATTTTCGCTTTTCTTAAGCATCTCTTTCCTTTAAAGGCATAAGTGGCATAGCATTTAGCACTAGGCTAGTGTTACCTCTTTTTCCTGCTGTCTCTGAGACACAGATGCTAGAAAGTTTGTTTGCTTGTTCCCAAGTCAACCAGGACTTAGTTTCCTTGCAATGGATTCTTGTAAATACAACCCATCACAGAAACATTCCATGACAAGAAAGCAAACACCAAAGGCATAACTGACTCATTCTCATTTTGACTCCCATTCTATAACAGACTGGGTATATTTTCAATTCCAAATCTGGAAGTTAGACCAAGCAGTGCCACCACTACCACGTACCTTGCAGGAAACTGAGTCAGCAGGGATTAATGGCTACACAGAGGAAGACGACTGCCAAGCACCGAGATGCCACTTCTTCATTCGCTTACCAGACAAAGAACATCTTTAAAAGCCATGTAAAGACCTAACAAGCTGAGCAAACTGAGCAACACCACCAGATAAGACAGCCTGATAAATCAGAATGTGCAAGCAAACTTTGCAATGTTAAATTATCCTACATTAAAAGACTGACTTCGTATTATTCTGTTAAATCGAGAACTGGCATTTAACAGAACATCTAATCTGATCAACTACATAAAAGCAAATTCTAAAAAAATGTAAAATGAAAAAAGTAATATTAAAAATTGTACCAATTAATGAAGGAAAAAGAGGTCAAGTAAGTGTTTTCCTTTAAAGTTTTGTGTAGAAAGTTGAGCATATCAGCATTTTCTGATCTCTTCTGATACAATCTATAATCTCATGTAACATTAACAACAGAACTCTAAACACACAAGCAACTGAAATATTTCAGTGTTTAAAGTACTTTGCTTTTCTAAGGAAATAAAAAAATTTAATCACCACACTCACTTGACTACACCAACTGCAAGCCTGCCTTCTGACCCTGGCAAGTCTATAATCAAGAATAAAAACATGGATGAACAAAATCTACAAGGATAGAGCAAGTGCAGTTCCCATGAAAGGACAGTCTGCTTTTCTAACTTGCCTGAGTTCTACGAGGGTGACAACACACATATGAATACAGGGGACCCACTGAACATGACATAACTGTGGAAAGGCTGAAGTAAGCTAAATTGACAGGGACCGGAAAAAAGGTCTTTTCATAGCCTGAGAGCCAGCTAAAGGATAGAAAAGAAGAAAAAATAAGACAGAATAGTCACTTTCCAGAACAGAGAAAGGTGATGGAAGCCTCTGGGGAATCACTGGCAATTAGGTTTATTCACCATCTTTATCACTGTCCAGAAGAATGGAAAATACAGTGGAATCTCTAGGTTTGTAAATGAAACAGCTTTCTTTACCCCCTCATTCCTG
>NW_010399477.1:41610-44035 GCF_000710305.1 Buceros rhinoceros silvestris
CATAAACCTGAACTGAGCTGTATTGCCACTGACCCCATGTTAAAGAGGTATTAAAGCATGGAAGAAGCCACACAGAAAATTTTTAGCTAATAAGAAAGGAAGAATGTTTTCTATTGCTTTCCCCAGTAAGTTGTTGGAAGATGACACTGGCCATTCAAATCTTGTCAGGCTTCCATAAAAGCACAAAGAGCAAGTTTTCAACACGGCACTGACCCTAACACTACAGATACTCTTGCAAAGAAGGAACCATCATGCAACACAATGTCACGTGTCCTCTTAAGACACATTTCCATAGAAACACACGCTATCAAAAAAACCACTACTCTTCTTTATCAAAATGTATATTCTGAGCAAGTCTTTACTATGTATCCTACTTCAGGACGGTATGGCTTTTTAATTGCTAATGGAATATAATTCAAAACAGCTATGCAACCATATTAAACCAGCTATAGCAGAATATTTTTGCCCAGCCTTCTACTAAAAACATGAACCTATTCATTAGAAAATACAGGATTATCTCGGAAGTTAGAAAAAATCACAGAAGGGGAGACAGTCACCAAAATCTGCCATCACTGACCAAAAATCAACACTTAATTGAGATAAGACTAAGCCAAACTACTGCAGTGGCCGAGCTTTCCTCTCTGAATCAGAGCGGCAAACCCTGCCCCCAGCAGACATCCCTACCCTGCTTGGGTACCCCAGACCCTTGCTGTAAGGGTTCAGACAAGGTCACAGAGTAAATGAGCACTATAGCAAGTCTGTGCCCCCAAATTCTCGTCATTCCATGCTGCCTCTCAGCAGACAGTCCAGAAATAAGATATTCTGCACATCATTATCTATATATTGGCTCACCTGGCACTTCTCACATAGCCAAAAGCTGCATCCAGCAACATTTACTACTACAAGCTGGGAAAGAAAATTAAGTATAGAACTACACTTCACTGTATAAAACCAGAAACATTCAATTTTATCTACAATAAAATTGTTAAAATGCTAAATATGTCAAGCACAAGACCTTTTTTTTAATTATTATTTATTTTGTGTTCCTGTACTGCCACCTAAAGTTCAGAGTGGAGAAGAGGAACAGTTCGATGTGACTTTTAACTCTAGTCCTGGAAAGGAGTAGTGATGATTTTTCTGACACCTGGCTTTGAACAAAGATCACACTGCCCATTCATGAAGAAGTTCAATTCCACATCCTACTTCAGCAATAGTTCACCATTTTTCTAATTTCCATAAATAAAAAAAGAGACCTACATATGGATGCATGTATCACTAATTTAACAAAGTCAATTGAGTAAGAAGCCACTGCTGTTAATGATAAATAAGAAAAGTCAGCTTGCGCAATCCTGATCTGTCAGACCATGGTACATTTTGCAATGGAAGCTAGATTTGTGGAAAATTATTTTTAACTTTTTTAATTTAACTGGTATCACTGTTTAGAAAAAAGACAAACTTTCACAAATGCATAAACTTTCACGATGTATCAGTTGGTGACACCTCTGTCTCTCCCAGCAGATCTTGCCCTGTTTACACTTCGATATCCAAATACTTCAGGTTCATTTTCATTCCACCTGCTGCTGCAGTCAGCCTGTCTTCTGAAGACTGCAGCCTCTCACAACTTGAAAAGGTACAGGCAGTCACCACCGCAAAGGATTCTGCTGTCACGATACAGACTTCACAGATTTTTTAGCTAAAAAAACTTTTTGGGGTTTGGGGATTTTTTATATATGCTGAGTTTAGATGCAAGTGTGACACTGTCAAACTCTTCTCTGGGAAAATGAGGACCATGTTACCATTCTTTAAACAGAAACTATGATGCCCTTTAAGCATACAAAGAAAACACTGGGAATTTTCAACAAACAAAAAAATCAAATACTTTCAAAAACAAAACAAAAAGAAAAGGCAAAGCCTAGCACATCAAATTGTCTCTCTTCTTCAAGTCTTGGTAATTATACATGGCTTTGGATTACCCACCAATATGTTACAGGTATTAATACACAGATCTCCTACAAACGGGCATATCATAATCTATCTTGCTGGAAAATTGCTAAAGGGTAGAAAACAGTTATGGCTTTTAAAACAAACAGTCATTTTGTCAGGGTTTGTCAGTCTTCGCTTGTAAGGGTTTGGGGGAAGAAGGCAGGCATTTATGCAAGGGACGTCTCAAGACCAGATGCTCCTTGAACAGCAGGAACGTGCTCGGGTGACGGGAAACTCAACCACCTCACGCCGCCTATTTGACGAAGGCCGGTGTCGAGCGGCTGAGCGTGCCCAGGCAGCCGGGAACAGCTTCACGCTCACGGTCACACCGACGGCCTGTCTCCTCGCCGAGCGACACCGCCCAGAACTTTATCCTCACCACTAGCAGCACTTTCGAGCAGGACGAGGGTGCTCGCCACGACCCGCTACCCCCACCAGCGCC
>NW_010399478.1:0-1011 GCF_000710305.1 Buceros rhinoceros silvestris
CTGTTTTTTCGGCATTCACCCTTCTCAGGGGTCTCGCTTTCCGGAGGTGGAAGCGGGAAACGTGGCCCTCCGAGCAGCAGGGTCGAAGCGTGTCAGTCTGGAGAAGGGCGAGGGGGGCTGCACCGGTGCGAACCCGCCGGCATCGCTGGCCTGTGTTTGGTGGCTGCGTGGTGTCATGGAGCAATGGCACAGCCTTATTTGCTCCGTCCTGCCCTTCAGATGCAAATTTAAGTGTGTCCAGCCCTTCCCTCAGAAAGTAGTGGAAAAATTTATTGGATCATTTTTCTTGGAGCCTGCTCGTCTTTTAATCTGCCTCTTCACCAGTCCAGTCACATCTCCTCAGATCAGTGGAGAATAGTAAAGCTCAGAGTAAACAGGACAGCTTTTGCCATGGAAACAAAAGTTGCTAGGGGATGGATTGCTACGAGGCAGTGGTGTGTTCTGAAGCTGCGATCATCCATCCCACGTGTTCCTGGGCACCGTGGCACCCAGAAACTTTTAATGATTAAACCGCTTCCCGCGACCTGGAAGCGTGTTCTAAGCTTGTGCCAAACGCAGACTTGGGTAACGATTTTTTTAGCAAAATTGTGCCAAACGCAGACTTGGGTAACGATTTTTTTAGCAAAAGTTTCCCAACGTTTCAGCATTGAGTTTCTCTGCCTGAAGGTGGGTCGCGCACATACGCATCAGCGCTCGAGAGATCGTAGCTACCGCAGTATTTATTCATCCGATGTAATTTGATGCTGCGACACGCATTTCCTTCGTGTTCATGGAGAACCACTGTCTCTCGCCGTGCTCTGGCCGTTCCAGGTCCTCTGCCCCATCTGCAAGCAGCCAGAGCAACCACTTTCTGTTTGCGTTGCCGCTGAGAAGAGACCATCTTAGGCCAAATTACAGTGAGTCAGGCAGGGCTGGGAAGCCTCCTTCTCTTCTCTCTGAAGGATAAGATATTTTGCAGAAAGGTGGGAGATGGCTGATAAGTGGAGGAGCCTCAGCATGACGAAAATGTTC
>NW_010399478.1:1190-7012 GCF_000710305.1 Buceros rhinoceros silvestris
GTGCTCAGAAAGAATTAATGATGCTGGCAGTTCTTTTTCCTTTTTTTCTGCCATTTTAAAGGTCCTGCTACTTGATGCTATCGCAGCTCTTTCAAGCAAAAGATCATTCTCTCATTTTTCTCTTCCACTTCCCAGCTCTTATTTATCGTTTTGCTATACACCTGACCAAACCCACCTATCCGCATTTTAGACTGCTGAAGCAGAAGAATCCACGTGCCATGTAAGTGTTTCTGGGCTGTGTGGTTCTTACAGGCAGTTCTTCATCGAGCTGTTAGACACACCGCGCCCTCCTTTCCCCTGACTAAACCTACAGACAGCGCAGTGAGCGCACGACAGCGTTCACACAGCCCTCTGCCACATCTCAGAGAGTTTTCTTAACTGCAGTAACTACAGTTGCTGGTCAGACTCAACGACGTGCTTCACCTGCTTTCTGAATTCTGGAGAAACCCAAGAGGCTCTAAAACTGTCTCCTGGTGGCAGCTGGAGTAACGCAAGGAAGCTCTGGCAGCCAATGTGATCTGGTCGTGTTAGGTTGGGTCTGTCCCTGTGTTGACCTTTATGGAGTCAAACCTGGGAAAAATACCTCCCTTCCTGCTCATTAGGCGATGCAAAATATGCTTACTGGAATGACTGGAGTTGGCAAGGAGTTAAGCATAATTTATTAGAGGAGGTAGGGTTGATGTGAGGATAAAGATCTAAGTAAGGACCCGAGAGAATGAGTCTCCGCGGAGCTTTAGTCGATCTCTTTCTGGAGTGGGAGAGGGAGCGTTGCTTACTCATAGCCAAAGGACATGTGGAGGGTAATGGACATGAACTGTGCCCGTCCCTGAGGTATTGGCTGTGTGACCCTGTGTGATACATCCATACCACTTTTTTTTTTTAATCCCTCAAAAGCAAGAGCATTGGAAAGCTCACCGCATTCTCACAGAGCACAACAAAACATCTTTGCTTTCAATATATTAACGGTGGCAGATAACAGCAGTATTAGCCACACTGACCTTCACAGAGGGTGTCCTGGATGAGGCCCTGGGGAGCAGCTGGTGCTGTGCAGGAGGTTCCGCTGTCTCAGGGTCTCCATCCACCCCGCCGGGTTCTCTGCTGGAAGGCCAGCACCTTGAGCGCTCCCTGACGCTGTACCATCAGCAGAGAGCGAGCCCGTGCCCAGCATCAGAGAGCGCTGCTTTGGTTTCCTGACACTTTACAGTGGCTGAAGTGGAAAAGCGAAATCTGCAGGGGATGCCCAGGCAGGTCGGGGTTTGAAGAAGGAGCTTCTGCCAGGAGCTGGGCCCGGTGCTGTCTGTGCTGCCCTGCAAAGCTCAGCCACTGCCACCATCCTTCTCCATCTCCTGGAGGGACTCTGGCCCTTGCTGTAGCCCCTGGCACGGTGTGGACCTCCTCCTCTTCCTCCACTTGGTCATGAGTTCTCCAAGAGCCTTGAGACCTCATCACGAGTTGCAAGAGAGCTATTGTAACATGTTGAGATGGTGAAATCCCAAACTAAAATATACCGGATTACTGGGTTTGATAAAGAGGGAAAAGCACACTGCCCCTTATCCCCAAACGCAGCCAGATTCCGGAAGGCTGGAAGATCACTGTTAGACCAGTGGTGATGTCAGAGCCAGCCAAGAGCTTCACTGAGGCTGTTGCCATTCCCCACCAATATCTTCTGGCTTCTGCTTAATTTAAGTGCAGAATGGCGGCTTGTCTTGCATACGCGGATATTTCACACCCAGCAAGATCACCCATTCCTGAAGGTCAACAGTGGGAGGTCCTTGCTGCCACGAGCATGTTAAACCGACCTACCTTACTTGCTTCCTCCCTCCCTCTAAGTAAAATTGTTGTGGCAATCAGATGAACTGCCTGAAGCTGATCTAAATTGAGCTGTGACATTCAGAGGCAAGTGCTGATTAGCAGTTCCCTTTGGACTAAGACTTCCTGAACCTCTTTAAAGAGAAGTCAGTCAGCTCAAGCAACGTCGACCTGTCACTCAAGTTCTTTAGGGGCTGGTGTTACTGCAATGAATTCAGGAGCATCACACCCTGCGCAAGCAAGTTCGGGTCTGGGACCTGCCTCGTTAAATAGAAATTTAGAGTTTCCACGAAGCAGGAAGAGTGGGGAACGTTGTTGGTAGTTCTCATAGCAGGCAAAATTGTGATTTCATTAGCCAGCAGGCGCTTGGGCATGGACTTCTCCAAGGGAACAGCAGTTTGCCGCAGGTTTAAGGACGTCTGTTTGACTCTCTCCACTGAGCAGACTGGTGCTGTTGTGGATTCCATCTCTTTCAGTTTTCAATCTCTCTAGGACTTTTTGCCTCTGTTTCTCGTGTATGAATGTTTTATCGGTGCTCAGTCCTGCACTTCAAAAGCTTGAGGAACAACATAAAAAACCCCTACCCAGCAGTTTGGGAAGTTCCTAAGGTTGCAGACTCTAGTTAATTGATAGAAGCAGCCTGGGTGAGAGGCAGCGGGAGCCCTTGAGAGTCGCTGGCTTTTGTTACCTGCCACATTCTGCCATTTTCAGTCTCCACAGAAACACAGCCGCAGACTAGTGGGAAAGGTGGGGAGCAGGCACCCTGCGTACGGCAGGGAACGCTCCCTGCAACACCTTTAGGCTGCGCTGTGCCAAGATGCCGAGAGCCTTGGGTTCGCGGGAGCCGAGTCACTGCAGGTGACTCCACCAGCCTCACTTATTGGTTCGGAAAAAAGCGAAGGAAAGTTCTCTCCTGGGCTGGTTTTCTTCTTGTCATCTGGAGAGTTTCTAACAGCTTTGCTGTCCCACCACACCGGTAACCATCTGCTGTACGTGAAACCTCTCGTTGCAGGTAGGAAGGATGAGCTCCTATGCTGACATCTGCAGGTCCAAGCATGCGCAGGGCAGCACCGAGGGAGGGTACCAACGCTACGGAGTTCGGTCCTACCTGCATCAGTTTTATGAGGACTGCACAGCATCAATTTGGGAGTATGAGGATGATTTTCAGATCCAGAGATCGCCTAGCAGGTGGAGCTCTGCATTCTGGAAGGTACTGGTGGTTGTAGGTGTTCATCCAGAAGGGCCTTCTGTTGCTCTGAGCTGACTGAATAACCACCTGTCTGAAAGCAGGGTGCTCTCACCAAGAGAGATCAGATTCCAAGGGAGTTCTGGGGTCTTTGCATCCTCTAGTTTCTCTGTCATGAGGAGCCGTGTCCCTGAAACATCCAAGTCTTGTCTAGGAAACCCCACCTATAGCTTGAAGGTGTAGTTCACCTCTGCTTTGCACCCACGAGAGCGCTGCCAGGGGCTTGGGGACTGGCAGGTTAAGAGCAGTAAGTCTGGGACCGAGTGACCCAGGGATCGAGAAAACAACACGATCTCCGTTAAGGTCAAGGAACTTGACAGAACTGGAAACCCTCAACGGTTGGGAAGGGGTTTGGGAGGCCAGCTAATCTAACCCCTCTGCCTTCATGGTAGGGCTGTTCTGGGTGAACCAAATTTCACACTTTGACTTGAAATGTCCGTTCCCAGCAGTAGCAGCTTCCTTCTGATCCCTGCCGAGGAGGGACATTTCATGGAGCGAAAGGGAGCAGTGGATCTGGCAGCAGGGACTGAACCGTTGGTGCCAACCACCACCTAAGGCGGAAGAAATGATCAGTCCCGCAGTGCTGGGGTTAAACTCTGATCCTCTCTGGGATGGGGCCTTGGGACTGAAATGATACGCAGATGTGTAAAGGCATATTCCACTGTTTCCAGCTATGTCAGTACTGGATCCTATAAACATGAGTTGTAAAACCACAGTTTCTTCATATATTCTAGTTCCAGCAGGGCCATGTAGGACCTAAAAGAAAAACAGCAGCCTTCTATAAGAGAGAACTGTACCTGCAAGCCCCTGTGCAAAAAGCTAGATGCTCCCCTAGGACCACTTACCAACTGAAGACTGGAAAGGTCTGTTAATCGTTTTTATTCTTTCTGTCTTTCTTTCCCCAGGTCGGACTCATCTCTGGGACGGCTTTTATGCTGATAGGTTTAACGGTTCTGGTAGTGGGTTTTCTTGTGCCACCGAAAATCGAAGCTCTCGGGAAGGATGATTTCATCGTGGTGGATACCCGTGCCGTTCAGTTTAATGGGTCCCTTGATATATGCAAGCTGGTGGGAGCCATCTTGTTCTGCGTTGGAGGGTCCACCGTGGCAGCGTGTCTGCTGATGTCCGCGTTCGCCAAAAGTTACTCCAAAGAAGAAAAGTACCTCCAGCAAAGATTTAAAGAGAGAATAGCTGATCTAAAAGCCCATGCAAACCCAGTCACAAAAGCGCCGGCACCGGGAGAATCAAAGATCCCCGTCACCTTGTCCAAAGTCCAGAATGTCCAACCTTTATCTGAAACCTGACCCTTTCCTTGGGTTTTGTTTCTCACTTGTAGATCCCTTTAACCAGAACATCGCAGCTGCTGTTGGCGTACGTGCTAGTTAGTTCCACCACCGAGCGCTCTGCTGTACAAACACACAGCTGGCGGGGAGCTGCTCCAACACAAATTTAGGGTTGGGGAAAGGGAGATTACGTGGTTAGAGCTGTGACCAATATATTCAGTGTGTTCGAACATGTTAATCTGTGTTGAACCAGTCAGTCCTTGCAACAACGATTAGGTGTTTCCCTTACCAGAGTGGAAGGCACGGGCTGTGTTTGTGGCAGGTGGGCTGGGGGCATCCCACCTCCCATCACTACAAGGTTAGATGAGTTGGCTTTTTGTTTAGTTTTCCTCTGGAAGGCACGGGCTGTGTTTGTGGCAGCTGGACTGGGGACATCCGACATCCCATCACTACAAGGTTAGATGAGTTGGCTTTTTGTTTAGTTTTCCTCTAGCCTTTAAAATACTGTTCTGTCTTACTTTTCACTGCCTGGTTCTGCTGTCTGGAAGGCCAAGATTCTGCCCCCCTCCTTTGCAGTTGTCCTCCTGGTACGGTCTGTATCAAAACAGCACCGCACAGGTAGAACACCCCTGACAGTGAGTGCCCTTAATTTGATCCTGGTGCCTGTCCCTTCCCAGCAGGGTCACTTTCTGGGAAAGGCAGGTTATACTGGACCCCGAGTTCCAATTAACCTGCGCAAAACTGCCACTTTCGTCCTAGTCACTGCCATATTAACAAAAAATACAAAATAAAAGCAAGGAGGAGGAACATCGTGCTTGTGGACCCTTGGTTTGACACTGATTCTTTCATTACACGGTGTTACGTTTGAAGCTCATAGAAAACGTTTCCGTTTTGGCTGGACGTGGGTTTCTCAAGGTGGTTGGACACGCCCAGGCCCCTCGTTCTGTCAGTACATTAATGCCATGTTCGATGACCTTAATGTACTTATCTAAAGACATTTTGAAATGCTGTTTATATTTTTATAGAGGATAGCAAAAGTTACGCTTAACCAATCCATTTGTGTCAATGCTTACCTGAAGACTTGTCTTTCCATGGAAGACCCTTAATTATTTTCCTACCCAGGGCAATTATTTCACTGTCTCAATCTATGGATTTAAATTAAACCGTATAAAGAAAGATGTGACATTTGTACTCTCTGACGATATGTGCCACCTTATAGTTCTGTCTATTTTTTGAATGGGTTGAATAAAATTCCAGGCGTGAGCCACCCGTGGATTTTGCGACAAGTCTCTTTCTAGCCAGACAGGTTTCTTTAGAAATTCAGAATTTTCCGCTTCAGAGGAGAAATTGGCAGCGGGCGCTCGCCGCTCTCTTCGTGTGGAGTGTGTCCTCAGCTTTCATAGGTGAGGAAGTCGCTTTGGTGCTAAATCAAAAAGGGTCCAGCACGCTCACGCCAGGGACGTGGGAACAGCTGTGATCTTTCC
>NW_010399478.1:7114-15435 GCF_000710305.1 Buceros rhinoceros silvestris
TTTCCCTTGCTGAGAAAACACTTTGAGGTCTGTGACTCGGTTCATACTCCCACGAGTTACATGAACCAGAACGTACATGTTCGGGGCTTCCAGCTGAACCTGCAGTAATTGTGGTGACAACAGCGTCAGAAGTCACATTTTCTCGTGCAAAGAAAGTGCTTGTCTTAGCACGACAACGGCAGTGTCCAAACATCAGCACTGGAAAAGTGAGCAGCCAGAGCTTGTCACACACAGGTGATCACAGAGACTGAAACCAAGTGGGGTTTGGTGCATCTGGCAGTTCACCGGCACCCACATATTGGAAGCGCAAAAGCACGTTGCACCCAGTGCATTAAAAATGAGGTGGTAATCTCCAGGGAGCAGCAGGTGAAGTGGCGCTGGAGAGGACGAGATGAGGAGACTGGTCAGGTGAGGAGCTGGGTGCTATTTATAAAGCCAGCAAGAACCGAGGTGACGGGTAGTGATGACTCGTAAGGCACACGGCAGGGCTGGGACACGGGGACAGGCTGTCACCACTGCCGTTCCAGGCAGAAGAGGGTCCTCGGCGCTCCCTTTCTGCGTTGGGAGGGGTGTTGTTTACTGCCGTTAGCTCTCGGCGCTGTCGGCGTGCGGGCAGCAGGGAGTCGGGCTGTCCTGACCCTTCCAGCGCAGAGGTCTAATTAAAATTTGCGCATGGAGGAAATGTGACATTTAAGGTGAAGGTCACCGCAGGAGATGAGGGCGAGGGCTCCTGTGGCTATGACTGAGTCCCTTCTCTCCACCTACCATTTGTTAACGCTGGAAAAAGCACAGGCTGAGCTTGCTTACCCAAAGTAGCTGTCTGGTTGCACAGTTCTCCTCAAAAGCTGCTCCCCGCGGCCAAGCGTTGCTGAATTTTGTTCCAGAGGCCAGCTGACCCCACAGGTAATAAAGCTGATCCAAGCACGAGGCGCTCGGTCGCGTTGCGCATCGCTCCTGCAGAACCGAACATGCTTTGACAGTAGGACAGAGGATGAGTCAGCCTGGCATTACCCAGGTGTTGGGGAAAAAGAAACCCTCGAGGACCTGACCAGAGCTTGCTGGGATAGGAAATGCGTTTGGGATTTATCGGCTGCAGCAAAGCTGGTGACGCTGTCACAGCCAAAGTTACCACACACATTTCATCTCATTAAACCCGTTTCTGCTGCTTGGAGCTTTGCCAGACTGAGACCTCCGGAGGCTACAATCCTTCACAGCAGAGAATCAGTGCCACGCAGGGCTTGCATCGAAGTACTGAGCAGAAAATTGTTCTGCCACCATTAAGAAGCCACATACTGGGAAGGTTAAGGCATGTCAGAAACGTTCTCAAGATCCATTTCCTTGTAGTGCTCTAACACCTTCATCCTTTGGTGCAGGAACTGAAACACCAGCAGCAGAGCAGCGGAGAGGCGCTTTTTGCTGCTCTCGTGGAAAATGCCTGGGATGGGGGAGCGCCGGGGGCAGCCAAGCTCCCTGGGACCTTTCCAGTGAGGCTGCGGGCAATCTGTCCCTGCACGGAGCGTTTCCCTAATGCCATCCCCACCAAACTGCAGCACACGCTCCACTCTGGGACTGCCTGGGCCTTCCCCTTCCACATTGGCTGCCATCACCTTTCCAAAGGGCACATTAATAGGCAGCCTGGTGCAAATAAAACACGGCTTAAGCAGCTTTTCCCAACCCTCTGACCTCCCAGTTCTAACCCAATCCTTTTTCCAACCTTCTGACCTCCCCGCTCAAGGGGTTGCTTCATGCTCACCTTATTTCTTGCCCCTCTTCTACCCTCATTTGGCTTAGAATTACCATGCAGCTCCTGTTAGCCCAACATCATTTTCTCTGCAGTCGTGGTGAAAGAAATCACCTCTTCCAGCCTGAGTGGTAATCACTGACTTCATGTTGGTGAACTCCTGCTCTCCAGAAGGTTACGTCTGTTTCCTACAGCACCCCGCGCAGAAAAGGCTTCTCTTCAGCTGCTCCCATGTCCTTCCCCCTCCACGCTGTCGTGACCCCTTTATTTTCCCTTTGTTCCCATTCCACAGTGAGTCACAGGCAGAAGCAGAGATGTCCCTTCCTCCCAAGCAGATTTAATTCCCAGTTCCTGCTACAGCCTCAGCCTGCCATTTCCAAATACGAGGTTTTTTAATCATGCACAAGTTCTAGCAAACGGCTCTTCACGACAGCGGCGGCGGCAGCAGAGTGGGGAGGCTGCAGTGTCCTGACCAGCAGCCAGCAGAGAGAGGGTTTGGCAGGGAGAGAGCAGCAGCAGAACGTGCACGCTGGGGAGGCTGTTCAGCCTCTGAGGATACGGAATTCAAGAGAGACAGCAAAAACCAGCAAGAACCTTAGCTGGCTGCACTTCGCAGCAGCCTGCTATCAAAGAGCTAATAGGGGAACAACAGTTTTGGGAAAGCCAAGGAATTAGCACTCGGCTGGTTCAGCGCTGACCAGCAGGCTGACACTAGCGAGCCTGTTCAGCTCGTAGCCAGACAGTGCGACGCTCCCCGAGCAGCCTTTGCAGACAGAGCCTCGCACCCTCCTTGTCCTGCCGCTTCCACGGCAGAGAGAGGCAGCATCTCTACAGAGCGTTACCCTGCACTGGTCACTGGGGGTTAATGCCTGCTCACCGCTTACAGAAACAACGTTTGCGTTTTGCCAGCTCATCCCCAGAGCTCGGTCTGTCCCCGAGGAACAGCTCGGCAGACGGGGAGAGCCATGTCGCCTCCTCCTCTTTCCCCTGTTGAGAGACCGTGTGTGCTCCCTCTGGAGCCTTCTGACCTCTGGGCAAACCATCCGTCCGCAGCCCGATTTTCCTCTGGCTCTTTCCTGCAGGCAGGGCAGACCACACAGCGCGTGGCTCCTGCACCAGCTCACTGGCGCTGGGCAAAGCTGGGTTTGCTGTCCGCTCACTGACGGAGGGATCGGTGTGAAAATAATCTCTGCACGTCGACAGCAGGTCAGGCAAACATTTCCAACAGCCCTGCGGACAGAAGAGACAGCACCAAGGAACTTCGCTGACGGTTTTGTCTCACCGCTTGCACTTTTGCAAAGACAGATGTGAGATGATTTTTAGCGCTGTTAATAAGTAGTCAGTTTAACAACGTACTAGATGTGCTGTTCCAGCAAGTTCAGCCTCAAGACTCACAGCTTCAGGCCATTGTCCAGCTGAAGGCCCCCCAGCCTGAGCCCAGGAGGGTGCCGCTGGGCAAGAGGCCTTTCTGGGCCATCGTCACTTCCCTGCGTCAGCTCACCTCGTGACTTCAACATCTGCTGCCCTTTCTCTCCCACTTCCTTCAGGAACCTCGAGCCCTGGTATTTGCTTCCTAAGGCTCCGTGCCTACTTTCAGGAGAGCAGCAGGGGCTGAGGCGAGTGGGACCCCTGCCCCAGGCACACCTCGGAGGGGCACCCGAAACAGTGGCATGGGGGCGGCAGGTCTGCAGCACAGGCAGGGGGGAGCTGAAGGGGGGGAGAGGCGAGCAGGAAGGAATCCCCAGGGGAGAGCTGGTGAAACGCAGCACCGGGCAGTGAATACCTGTAGAGACAGTGAAGGCTCAAAGTGTGGGAAAACCCCGCGGGTCTAAAATCTGTGACCAGAACAACACCAATACAGTGGCTAAAACCTTCATGGGGGCTCACCTGTAAACAAACCAAACCGAATTTAACGTCAGCATCCTGTCCGCCACAGACGGCTGCACAAGCACGAGGACCTTACTGTTGGACAAGAGCGTTGTCTCCAGGGTGAGGACACGGTTTTTCCTTCAATACACCATGATAAAGAAATCTCTTCTGTTGCTCAGCCGGGGTTCAGCTCTCCCTGACCCCTTGCAAAGGCACTTCTGAAACTGCAGCAAGTTTGTGCCAAGACAAACCCCTCACTTTAAAGACTGCCGAACACTGCCATACCTCCGAGGAGCGTGGAGCAGAGTCCCCCAGTATCCACCACCCACCGACTGGCTGCTTCGCAAGGCCACGACCAAGTGGGCTCAGGTGCATCTCCCCTGGCAAGACAGAGGTGGCTGAGCTGACCCAGAGCGAGGCACCACCACCAAGGCCAAGCAGAGCAGAGGCAGCCACTGAGACCTAGAAGGACTACAGGAGCCAGGGCCAGCTCCTTTTAGCTCGGTCCTGGACCTCCAGGTCTGCGGGCAGGGGCAGCTCCAGATGTTTTCCAAAAGCACCATGGAAGCCACGTGAACTTCCACATGCCCTGAAACCGAAGGTCTCAGATTTCCCCAGGGTAAAGACATCACCATCTCCTGAAGCGCTGTTCCTAACTGCGTTAGGAGCTCAGTCACTCATTAAAGAGATGATTGCAGCACGTGTCACCAGCCCTGAGCAGCTCAAAATCACAGCAGAATGGCCTCCAACTAGCTTGTGCTGACCTCCAGGCGATCAGGCCCCTGGGGAAAGCAACAGGTTGAGTTAGCTGGTTTAAACGCGTTCTGTGTTTATGTCTACACGAGCTGCCACCAAATCTTTGCCCCGACACGGAGCGTCCTCTGGGTCCTCTGCCCGACCACCGTCCCTCCGGCCCTCTGAGGAGTGCCCCAGCACCGCCTTTTGAGTCAAAGCGCTCTTCCTCCAGACACCACACACGACAGAAGAGCCTCCTCCGCCTCACGCCGCAGTTCAGCTGCCTGAAACAACGGCACGAACCAAAGGCCTCGGCTCGCACCGAGCTCCCAAGCTGGCAGGAGATCCTCTTCTTTCTGCAGATGCGTTCTGGGCGTCCACGCTCAGAGGGCTCTGGCCCTGCTGCCCTGGGGTGCTGCCAAGTCTGACACTCACATCAGGTTGTCTGCAAACAACCCAGCGGGCAGCTCCAGCCTGACACCGATGTTAAAGCCTTTCCAGATGACCTGCCCACTGCCCCCACAAGAACCCCTCTGCCCCCGATTGCCCACAGAAACGCACACTTGAGCGTGTTCTGCCAGGGAAGAGCTCTAACCCCCTGAGCAGCCACGACGCTACCGCAGCAGACGGCCGCCTCCCTTCACACGCACGGGACCATCTGCCGGCATCAGATGTGCTTGAGGGTGAGGTCCCCAGCGGGATGCGTCCAGGAGGTTCAGCTACCCTACCTTCCTTGCCCTGGCATAACCCACTTACAGCCACGTGGTCAGGATGCTTTCAGCGGTGAACCCCTCAGTCACCTGGAACCCAGCCCTGTGTTGCTTGAAAAGGAGAAGTAGCCTTCACAGGCATTATTTTGAGAAATATCTTCTACCAAACTGGAAGAAGCAAATGCAGCAGAGAGACAGAAGGATGCGGAGATGGTACGGAGTAACGAAACCACGGCCCGTGGCAGCCAACAGGGACAACTTCTGTCCAAGGATACTGAGGAGAGTACCCAAAGGTGCAGCAGCAGCACGACTGCTCAGCTCTGACACCACCACTTCATCACCGAGGCAGAGGAGTCTAGGTCAGGCAAGTCTCTAGCCAAATCAGAAGCCCTTCTCAACTAAGACAAGCAGAAAAATCTACGTATCAGTGAGGCCTGGAGATACTTTCTTCCCTGAAGAGCAGGAGAAGCCACTCACCCATATGCGCATGAAGGCACAGGGGTGGTACCACCTTCTGATTACTTGCTAACACAATGGCCATTCCCTCCTACCTCGGGCATTGACTTCGGGAGCTCCTAATTCCCAGCTCCTTGTGCGACGGCATTCGACTGGTTCTTCCACGAAACTGCTTCAGCTGGAGGCTGGTTACTTCACTCCAGCCTCTCAAGCAGGAGTCCCTAAGATTCCCACCAGTTTATCTCCTCCCATGCACGGCCTGGGCAAGTCTTGCTCGGCCCCAGGAGAAAAGGGGGTTGGGAGTAGTTTTGTTATTGACTGATGCCTTCGAGAATGATCTCTTTTTAAAGAGAAACAAATGGAATCTGAGTTTCTTCCAGCGTTTTGACAGGATCTCTCCAACCAGACGTGGTTTGGAACATGCAGTTCTAGCCATGCTTTTTCATTCTGCAGAGCCGAGCAGTTTTTGAAGAAGGAAACTCAAACGTTTCATATTTATAGCTGAAAATCTGAACTGCTTTTTTGTTTGATTTTTTTTCTGATATAGATGGGATGAGAAAGAAGAGAGAAGGAATGGCCCTGAAATGGCAAGACTTGAAAGCGATTCAGTGAGTCCTAAGACACGTAGTTTGCCTTAGACGACTCTTACAAAACCTCTTGTTCAACATCTCAACACAGTTTCCCACTGTGTTCCTACGGGAAAATGTGGTTTTACTCCAAACGGTGAGGCTTGAAGTGTTTTAGACCTAGGGGCAAAAAGTCGCTCCAGTTGTCAGTTTACAATGAACCTCAGTTTACAATGTCAGTTTACAATGACCGTGCTGAGGAGGGAAGGACATTTTGGGCACAGCCCATCATTCACCCAACACAGCTGGAAGCTGACACGGGGTCACCAGGGCTCTGGTGTTGTGTTACTTGCGCTTTTTGAATGCTCCTGCTGCCTTGCGCAAGCGCCAGCCAAAGTTTCTCCTCCAGCTTCTTCACTAGGATCTTGGGTGTTTTGTATCATTCTCTGGAGGGCAGCTTTTCTCCAGTCACGGCCTGGAGAGCCTAGAGGACCAGGGCCAGTATAACCACCGGGGCCAAACGTGTTAAGTGTGGTGGTTTGAGGATGTGGCTGGCGATCTTTGCACACCTGGAAGCCGGGGACAGGGCAGGACCGCTCTCCTGGAACTCGCCAGTGTTGAGGCTGTAACTTGAGCGTTCAGGAGAGGAATTTAGCTTCGGGCAAAACTTTCTGATGTTTTATTTTGCCATATGGAAATAGTAAATGGCTTCGGGAAGGATTCTACAGAGGGAGCTTGACTTCACCTGCCGCACACGCGTATCGGTGTGGTCCAGAATATGAGAGCGAGCATCCAGGCAAACGATTCTGACAGAAGAGAGCCCTGGCATGGGTTTTTACGTTGAAATGCACAGACACCACCAGAGTTCACAGTACAAATACCACCCACAAAACCTGCACCTTTGGAAATCCATTAACCGTAATCATGACTCCGCATGTTCTTGATACGCTGAACTGTGAATCACTGGAGAGAGAAGTAGATTCCTCCCAGCTTATACCAAACAAGGGATTGTGCAACCTTCTTAGGATTAGAGAGTAGAAGCTCTCACCTAATAAAACCTGTACTTTGAATTAAATTTCGGTCCCTTTGAGGACAAGGGAGAAGTATAACTGAATTAGGGCTTCATTTGTAGAATCACAAATATTAGAGCTAAGTATCATCACAGCTGTAGCTGACTGCAGCAAAACCAGGAACATTTAAGGGCGTGTTGGAAGTCTGCCCATTGACTCTTTCTTTAAACCAGATGTTCCCTGCACTGTAGTTAGTACTAAAGACCTTTGAAAGGTTTGTAGTGAAGATTTGTACCTTCTCCCTTGAATTTCCAGATCCTGCCCACTTCCTTACGACCCACGTAGCTCCCAGTCGGTTTTAGGCCGCTCGTTGCATTTCACTTCAGGGCTTCAGGTGTTCCGAGCTCGGCTCAGCAAGGTGCCAAAGTACAAGCACAACTTGGAGATACGTCACTCTATTTATGAGGTTAGTTATTACTAGATTGAGATGTATTTTCTGGTATAATTATAGCCAATTTCAGCTAATAATATTTTTTCTCATCTCTAACTATACGTCAAGATCAGATTATTATATAAGGGCGGTCTTCCCGTGTGCGAATGGCCCACGCGTTTGCTGACAGCGTTCACACACGTGCTGCTAAGTTAAAGCATTTGTCTATAGGCAATAATAGACATATAATCAATGTGTATAAATAAATAATAAATATGTAGAAAAGACACCGTTATCTGAAGACAGCGGACACTGCCTTCACCATCTGCTGCCACGTCTAAAGCCCCTCTTTTGATTCAAACTTAGACTGAAGGCTATTGGCCACCCAAAGCAATACATCCTCGAGCTGCAGCCCGTTAAATCGCTCGGACCACTGCCACCGCATTAACCCCCTGCCTCAAGATCCTGCGTTTTGTACTTGCAGGTGTTGTCTAACCGTTATTTTAATGTACCTTTGGGATAATCGATTTAAATACTCAAGCAACACAGCCTTCCCCGTATTTTCAAGTACTCGGAATACTTGCACTTACTCTTTCTAGCTCTGCACACGGGTTTACTTCGCTTTACGTCAGAGCAGACTGAGCGGGGATTACATTTTCCTTATTTTCACCCACGTCTCTCCAGAAACTAACTTTATTTTGGCTTTGATTTGTCAAAGCACCACAGCAGTAGATAAAATGTAACGAGAACCGCATTAGTCCGGTGGGACTAAGCGTCTGCTTTAATGCTTTGTTGAAATTCGGA
>NW_010399478.1:15524-24408 GCF_000710305.1 Buceros rhinoceros silvestris
TCAGCAGGAGTTTCAGCTACCAAAGTTTCGGTAGTTTTCTCAAGTGAACACGTAAAACTAACGGTATTTGCTGAGTCTCAGTTGAACAGTATTTACACATTGATAATCCATTCCTACCCTGAACCACGACATGAAAAACCAGGGGCCAGTTTAACTAAGCTGCTATTCTTAGGCTAAATCTTTCACGGTTGCAATACGAAAACTACCACATCTGATTATTTTTTTTTATAGGTCTCGTTATGGGAGAATCCCATCAGCTGCAAAATCCCATCAGCTGCGAAATCCCCAGGTTTATAAAGTTAGTCAACCAAAGACAGACTTAACATCAAGCAGGCCTTGGTAGGAGACAAAACACAGGAATATCCGTATGCTGGTTCTCTTTAATAGCAAATTATTTTTGAAAATAAAACCAAACCAAGAAAACATGTTTAAAAAAACCCTCAGAGCTGTTGCGTATGAGCTTAGTAAAATAACATTATGTGAGCTTAACGAAATAACGTATTTTTTCTCACGTAAATCGGAGTGGAGCCATCACACACAGCAAATCCAGACAGAAAAGCTATTAGCAAGACCACCTGTATGCTCCTCTAATTCCTGTGCTAACATCAGGATTATCTGTAACGCATGAACTAGTTTTTCTATAGAAAAGAACCCGACACAAAATTCACGTTGTCACTGTTGCAAGGTGAGTGATGAAACGGCTGTGTCTCTACCTCCAAAACGTCTGCTCTCCCCTTCTGAAGAAATATGTCCTGTGCCTCCTACGGGACAGCTGAGGGGAAAACATTTCACAGGCTGAGTAACACTCAGAGGGATTTCACATTCCCTTTTCCACTTCCCTAGAATTTAGTTTAAACTTTTAAATGACTCTTGCTGGTATCTCTAACTCTTTTAAGACTTGGAAAACGCTGAACTGTTCAGGGAGAGGGAGAAAAGTATCATCATGCAAATCCCTCAGTTTCTTCTAAATATTGTTTCTAGGTACAACATTTTGAGGCAAACATTCTCCAAATCAAGTATCTCCATCAGATGTTTTTGGGTGTCGATTTAACTTCAGACTTTTGAGGATGAAGAACATCTCAAAGGTTGTTCAAGCCTTAACCCACAGTAAGATGAGGATGAGAGTGAGTAGAGTCCTGCGTTTGGAATGCCACGACCTTCTAGCCAAGAGCTCATTCACGGTAACGTCAGTACAAGATTAGCGTCATCTGCCCCTTGATTCAGCAACACGGTTAAACCCGGGCTCACCGCAGGATTAGCCCTTTTCTGTAGTCAGCTTTGCAAGGAAGGTTCAGAGGGTGAGTTCCCCTGAGCTCTCTGAGGAGACAGAGCCGCCTTCTCGGGCTGTTCAGTATGGTTTGAGAGCTACCGCGCATCTCATTCCAGCGCAGGATCAACCGTGACTAGAGGGACCTGGAGGATTTCCGTGCGTCATTTGTCCTCACTAGGAGGTGCGGCTATTTTATTCATTCTGTTTGGGGCTATTTTTGTTTTTTCTTTTTTTGAGGGAGGGCTGGTTTTTTGTTTTTGTTTTTTTTACTTCTGCTTAACTTTAAATGTTTTCTTAAATCCCAATGAAATCAAAGATATTTGAGCCCAGGCTTAATTGCTGTATCAAATACAAGAAGCATACATACTTGCTTAAGAGCTTGGCTAAATCTGGAGCTTACTTGAACTCCTCAGAAATGTCATGTTCCCTCTGATCTTTGTCAGACAGTTCAGCAAAGAGCACACAAATCATAGACAGTTCAGAGGTGCCGCAGGGCAGACTGTTCTTACCCTGCCACATGGGTTTGGACACTGTGGGGTTCACACTTACGCTGCCAATACTCAGACACACGCCGAAGGATCTCGCTGTATTTCCACTCTATTGAAAAACTGTATTTTATAGTAGTAGAAAAAGTGAAGAGGGTTGGATGAGATTCTGTCATGACAAGTGGTTCTTCAAGTTCAATTTGTTCATAAATGTAATTTTTGTCTTAATGGCGTGAAATCACCAAAATGACATTTAGTTTCTCATAGTCGTAATTTACCAGCATTAACGATAAGGAAACCCACCATTTCTTTTGTATAATTGATGAAATTATCCTCTGGGCTGTGTTTCTGTGAACTAGAAATTATTCCCATTACTAGCAGAGAAACGATAAGAGCAACAGAACTGGTGTCATTAGGAGAACTAATACTGGGGATCAATGCCTTACCTACTAATGCAAATTTAGGCACAGCCTATCAGGAGCCATCTTCCTCAAAGAGATGATGCCACACTTCCAACCATTAAGGCTATGTAAAGGATTTGGGAACGCAGCAACTGTTGCCGGCTTTCACAGCAAACTGTGGGGCTCATCCTAACGCGTTCCAGATTAAAATGGCTCCACTGACAGCAATGGTTCCAGTCTGAACCCAGGCCTACGCATTTATTTTCATTAATAAATTAAATTCCACTTAGACTGAATCACAAATCCATCCAAATGCAACTTTTGAACCTGATCTGCTGCATCCTCTTTACTTTTTTTCGTTGTGGTAACAATTCCCTGCTTAGTGGCAGGACAACCAACAAATCTTCTTGCTGTAAAGGAGAACAAGCTGCAGGATTGGGGGCTGCCTGCGTACATCCCCAGTGCCAAAGAAGTGTTATTTAGGACTGTAAAAACTAACAACTCATTAATAGATTGCTAATCCATATTTGGTAACATTAGGGCTGACACCTCATTATAGTACACCATTTTTTGAGGGCGTGAGTCCGTTAAGTGACAAACATCTTCTAATTCTATCTTAATGTTATGCCTGGAAATCATATATAGCATGTGGAATCTTAAAGGAAAAACTACACTCATCCTCATTAAAAGTCAAAACTTGTTTCTCTTTACTGGACAAATCTGAAAAAAAGTTCTGACATTGAATTTGGGTGGGTTTTTTTTTTCCTTTTTCTGGAATAGTGTAATTTTTTGTGGTTAATATCTTTTTGTGGTTATTATATTACTGCTAACCGTCTTATACCACGATAGTTCATTTATTGCTAATACTACTATACAGTACTCTCGGATTCCCCACCTCCCACCCCCCAACTTCTACTGAAAATCTCACCTTGTAAGAATAATTCTATGTTTTTCTAGTAGCTATTAATGTTTGGTTTTCTATATAAGTCCCCGTGGCATCTTCATATCACGACTCAATATGTGGCTACTCAACCTGTCTTCCCATTGTAGGTTATCAATCACAAAAAATAACATCCTTTATATTTTAAGTATTATGATCTTTTGTTTCCTGCTCATTACATGTTTCCTGTCTATGCAACTGCAGCATAGTCATTGCTCTGGTCGGTTTTGTCACTTTCCTGGGGGCTGGTGATTGTCACCCTTGGATTTGTGGATGTTTTTTCAAGATGGGAATCAACCTAGAGAAAAAAGACAGGTACTGTTAACTTCATCTGTTATCAAAGATTTCACTTCATTTCAACACAGGGTTAGTGCTTCATACTCAAATTTCAGCCAGGTATCCTCAATGTGGAAAAACATTTTCCGAGAGTGATCACATTAACATTTTTTATTTAATTTATACTTATATACCTTCCATAAGAGAAAGTATTCAAACTAGATGTTCCCCCCCAAGTTCCTTCATCAAACATCCAGTTACCCACACGTCCATTTAAAGTGAACGCTCACTCACTTTCTCTAATGTGAGAATTAACTTCAGCTTTTCTAAAAACAAAAATAAAAATCAGTATAGCAAGCACAGGATAAATTCAGGGCCCAATACAATGTCACAGAATCCTCTGGTTGGAAGAGACCTTTAAAGATCATCGAGTCCAACCGTTCCCCCTGCACTGCCAGGGTCCCTAAACCCTGTCCCTCAGCACCACACCCACACGGCTGTTAAACACTTGAAACACAGGGACTCCACGACTGCCCTGGGCAGCCTGTTCCAATGTTTGACAACCCTCTCTGTAAAGAAATTTTTCCTAATATCCAACCTAAATCTCCCCTGGTGCAACTTGAGACCATTTCCTCTCATCCTGTCACTTGCTAAATGGGAGAAGAGACTGACCCCCACCTCGCTACAGCCTCCTTTCAGGGAGTTGTAGAGGGTGATAAGGTCTCCCCTGAGCCTCCTTTTCTCCAGGCTAAACAACTCCAGTTCCCTCAGCTGCTCCTCACAGGACTTGTGCTCCAGACCCTTCACCAGCTTCGTTGCCCTTCTCTGGACACACTCCAGCACCTCAATGTCCTTCTTGGAGTGAGGGGCCCAAACCTTGGAACATGCTCCTGCGTGTCATACAGGAACAGCAGAATGCCCAGGTGCAAGAAACTATTCCCAGTGTCATAAGTAGCAGAGGAAGAGTGTTTTTCAGCAGCCTGTAGGCAGGGAACATGCATCTGCTTCTGACGCTCAAGAGTCCCACTCTCCTTCTTGTAGTGAGGGGCCCAAACCTTGGAACATGCTCCTGCGTGTCATACAGGAACAGCAGAATGCCCAGGTGCAAGAAACTATTCCCAGTGTCGTAAGTAGCAGAGTCTGTTTTTCAGCAGCCTGTAGGCAGGGAACAGGCATCTGCTTCTGACGCTCAAGAGTCCCACTCTTCCCAGGTCTGGATCCTCCCCATCAATCAAAACACTTCGTTTCCTACATTCTGTTCACTGGTCAGTCCATCTGACAGTCAGGGCAGGCCATTTTTCTGGACTGCATCCTCCATCGAAGCCAACAGCATGTTCCCATGTCTCCTAAATCAACAGGGTATTTGCTTTTAAACTGACTAACCCTCCCTGCTTTGAGAATCTTGCTCGTCTCCGCTGTCTTTTCTAACTTCTAGGAAAAGGAGATGAAAATTCCACAAAGCCATGGCAAGAGCCCTTTAAGAAACGTGACTTCTGTGAGAGTCGACTCATCAAAATAATGAGGCGCTGTGGTCTCATCAACACACCGCTCTTTCCTACAGCACAACGGAGTGTGGAAATAAATAACGGTTATGCTCTTCTGGAAGTGGCAAGTATTGGTTTTATTATGCTGAATTTTGAAAAAAAAGTACTTAGGAAGGCATGAGATGCAGATTCATCAGACAGAGAGCAACACCTGCTTTCTCAGCTGGAGGGCATACAGTGTAGTTATTGGTGTAACTGATCCATACAGGCGGAAAACAGCTTTTCCACAAACTGAAGTTCTCATAAATGCTCTCAGGTCCTTATCAGGAGTGAGCTACTTAAGAGACTAGCTGAGAAGCCTAAGGCTGAGATGAATGAGGAACAATAACTTAAGAACAACAAACTGATGGAATAAACACTCACCTGGTTCTGACTGTCAGAATCCCCCAATTTTATTTCTTCTTCAGGCTGAACATCACCTCGGTAGTTCAAGTGCTCCATTCCCTCACCGTTTTCTTCATTTTTCTCGCTGTTTAAATGAGTAGGTTCCTCTTCCTCTGCTTGGTCAACATTCTCTGTTTCTTCTGCTTCATCTTCATAATTCTCACTTAATTTCATCCTGTTTTTTCCCACTTCACTTCTTTCTTTAACAGTTTCCCCACCTTCCTCTCCATTCACTTCTGAATGTTCTTCCTCTCCCTTATATGCCTCCTCTGCCCTGTCATTTTCCTCTTCTGCATTTTCTTCTTCATCTACAGTTTCTGCTGGCCTCTGGTGAAAGAAAAACCAGCAGCTTTATGAGGCACTTTTAATCAGAACACTCCATGCAATTCTGAAACGTGACAGACATCAGACTCACAATTACATCATTCCTGGGGAGTAAGTATGCTAATTGGAGGTTTGTCTGCACGGACAGAAAACGATGCTCCTGTACTAACACCCCCAAAATGCGCTGCTCTTCCACATTAAAAAAGTGTTAGTGAGATTTAAATGTATTACTCTGGGTTAACCCCTTTGACCATACTCAAAGCAAGCGGAACAAGCCAGATCTAATTAGTAGAGCAACGGCTATTCCAGGCTCTTCGACATTCTAGCGTTTAGTACGTATGTGTTTATAAAATCCTGTCACACAAAGTATCACGCATCACTAGCCCACAAACTGCTCCCCAAGAAGCACTTTACCTACAGACCAGGCCATGCCAGGCTGTGCAGCCTGTTGTCACTGCATCCACAGAAAAGCAGCGAGAGAGACGAGGCAGACCTAGTGGTCGCTTCCGTAACGTCATTCCCCTTCCCAAAGACCCCTGTGTGAGGCAGCGTGGTTAGGACGGGTTTGACATTTCGCAGTTAATTTCTCCTACACAGCAGGCGTAGGGCCAGCAGTAAGGAAGAGATCTTGTCCCACACTGAAGAAGAGAAAGCAGAAGCTCACTGTAGACGAAGCTGCCAGCATCATCATTTCATGACAAGCTGGAAGATGGATGAACATAGTGTCTAGTTTTTTCTCCTTTGTCTTCCAGTTTCAGCTCTGAAGATGCACCTGACTATGCAGTGAACCAGTGCCCTCACTGCCAAGATGACGTACGTACTTGTGCTAAGGTCTGAACGAAAACAAAGAGAAAAAACATCCCATGGGGGTGACAGAGTGTCTGCCTCCCACACAGCCTCATCAGACTCTAAAGACTCTCAGCAAACAAGCTGAGAGCAAGAGATTATCTCTTAATCAAAAGCGTTTGGAATGTTACTGGCATTAGCAGCAACTTGATGCAGGCAGCTGTCTGCTACAGACCTGCATCTTCTAAAAATTTCTTCCCCTCACTAACACTTCAAAAGAAGTCTCTCATCCCCTTCAACACACTAGCAAAAGCCAAGTTCAGCAATACCAATAATTGATTGAAGCCTCTTGATGAAATACCTTCCTTTTGCTTTGATATATCTAAGCAGCAACAAAAGACAACTTTATTACAGCGGCGCACGATACCGCATTGACGCAGCTCCAAAAAGGACGAGTTACTGCGTTGGAATAATCAACAGCATGAAAAAGGACCAGAAATATTACCGGGTTACCTGGCCAGATAAAGACAGTGATTTTCAAAGTACCGTAGCCTCTGTGTTTTCTCTTCAACCTTTCCTGACTCGCTTTCATCTGGTAACGTCAGATTAACACCTCAGCAGCGTGCCCAGGAGGCCAAGAGGTCAACAGCATCTGGTGTGGTCAGGAGGAGCGGGGCAGTGATTGTCCCCCTGTACTCAGCACTGGAGAGGCCACATCGTGAGTGCTGTGTCCAGTTTTGGGCACCTCACTTCAAGAAGGACATTGAGGTGCTGGAGCATGTCCAGAGAAGGGCAACAAAACTAGTGAAGGGTCTGGAGAGCAAGTCTTGTGAGGAACAGCTGAGGGAGCTGGGAAAGTTCACCCTGGAGAAACAGAAGCTGATTGCTCTCTACAACTCCCTGAAAGGAGGTTGGAGCGAGGTGGGGGTCAGACTCTTCTCCCATGGAACAAGTGATGAGATGAGAGGAAACAGCCTCAAGTTGTGCCAGGGGAGATTTAGGTTGGACAACAGGAAAAATTTCTTTACAGAGAGGGCTGTGACACACTGGAACAGGCTGCCCAGGGAGGTGGTGGAGTCCCTGTCCCTGGAAGTGTTTAAAAGACGCGTGGATGTGGTGCTGAGGGACCCTGGCAGTGCAGGGGGAAAGGTTGGACTCGATGATCTCAATGGTCTTTTCCAACCCAATGATTGTGATCAAACTGGCCTTATTACCACTACAATAAAAATTAAACACGCCAAGTCTTCACAGACACCTTCAAAGAAGGCTCCATCCAAAGCAAACTAGAGCCTCCTTCAGTAACCTCCAGCACATCAAGATAGCAAAGAACATGTAGATCCATAAATTCTCTGAAGTTACCTGCCTGCCTTACGCCTGTGACCTACTAATTTTTCACTCTGCTGAGGAAATTAGCAGCTCTGGCCTCGGACCAGAAATGGGGGAGGGTGCAGCAAATTAAATGCACCAGACACCGCTAGCTAAAAGTGGTTCTGGTTTTGCTTAATGCCACCTGCTTGCTATGACATTACACGCATCAAACGAAGAGAGAGTAAGAAAAGAACAGTAACACCCAGCTTTCTCAGTTAACTCCTGCAGTCATCCAAAATTATTATTTCCAGCTTTTTGTTACTGCCTGCTCAGTGCACATCCACGGGGATAGAAGCACGATGGACATTTGAGGGGCAGCAATTCCTGAGCTGCTACATTAGTCTCATTAAAACTTATCTGTCCAAAATAGGTGTGGATGCAAATTTTTTAGGAGTTAAAACTGTGTAGACGATAAACACAGCGTTATCAAACCATACCCAGAAACTCAGTGGAAGCTCACGGGGAACTGGAACGAGGTAACATTCAAATTTCAACTCATTTAACTTGACCAGGCAAGCTAAATTGCCTGAAAAACAATAGTACAAAAAAAGATCAGTAAAACCAATCCCATCAGCGCAAGTATAACGTTTTTATGGTAACTGAAGATTTCAAGATAGCTGAGCGTATTACGGCAACGGCTATTGCTGCTGCAGACAAACCCCCAAAGCCATGTTTGCAGCCAGCAGTTGGCAAGCAGGATGTGTCCTTCATTTAATCTCCTTCCAAGCTGCACGACATTAGAACGGACATTTCAAACACGCCAAAATCAACAGCGATCCAGAGGAAAAGACCTTCCACAGGGTCATAATCTAAAAGGCAGTCTAATTCCCTCTGCAGGCAGAGCCATAGGCGGGCTTTGAGAGGGGTCTAGGAACACAGGTGGTGCATTTCAGAACGCACAGATGACCTAAGACGGCTGTAGGGAGGGAACTGAAGGCCAAAATCACCCACCAAATCATTCGTTGCTCTTTACGTATAAAGTGTGATACTTTCTGCCGAGATCTCATTGATCTACTAGCACAAATTAGCATTGCCTATTTTAAGGACACCCTCACTGGGAAAGAGATATACCTGGCAATAGTTGGGTTTTTCATGTTTAGGGAAAG
>NW_010399478.1:24507-26368 GCF_000710305.1 Buceros rhinoceros silvestris
GAAAGAGAGTGTTTACGTGCAAATACACATGCAAGGAGGAGAACAGAAAGGGGAAGAAAGCCAGAGTTTTTTATGGTCCAAAGCCTTTAAGTGTGCTTAACTTTACCTTCTCGGACAGTTCTGGTGATTTCAGTGAGCTAAAGCCTACACTAAGCTTGCTGGGTCAGGGTATAATTCAAAGTCCCCTGGAGCCAACAGGAACCTTTTCACTGAATTTGATACACTCCAGCCATCCCTCCCTCCACCTACAACTGCACAAACTGCCTAGTAGGAACACATCAAAGCTACTGCAAACTGTGTCCTCGCAGTCAGAACCAATCAGGATGGGTGTGCTCCAAGCAAAGCGGGCACGCTGATTCAGACCTACATGTCCCTGCAGAAACTACCGCACTCATTTCTAGAAATCAGCAATGATCTTGAGATTTAAGGAAAAGCAGTCACGTTTCACATCTTAGTGTTTAGCTTTTCATCGGTCATCTTTTAAATAACCAAGATATTCCCAGTAAGAGCTTCCTATATGGAGTGTATTGGCTGGACAGCCAAGAGAGATGTGGGACTCCGCTGCTCCCCTTTGCACCAGAGAAGTCAGGGTGCAGCTTTCAGCCAGAGTGTTGACTCACAGGAATTCGTACTAGTTCACCACACGTGGGATTCCAGTAAAAGCTCAGGGCATCTCAAATCCAGAGAACCAGGCACATCTCCAGACCTGAGCGGCTGAGGTCAGTCACTGCTTTGTCACACAACTAAATGAACACGAGCATCAAATATTGACATGGATGTGTTGACTTGAGAGATTCCTGGATCATAACAGACCAAGGGGCACTTCAAAAATCCATGCTGGAAGCACCCAGGCGGCTGCAGCCCAGGGTAACTGAACGTGCATACTGTAACGAACAATGGAACGAGGATTCCTCTGTTCCTTTAGCCCTGTGTTCACGTCACAAAAACCAGCAGCACAGCTTGAACCTGACAGCAATACACCCAGGACTGGGGAAGCATGAGGTGATTACATTCTTATTCCTTGAGGTGATTTTCACAGACAAGTAAGCGACTGCTAGGACAGGCGACTTTTCTGGTGACTGTGATGGATTATCCTCATTCCTCCTATAGCCAGAAGTACAGCAGTTAAAATAAACCAGTTTTCAAACCATAGCTTCGTGAATGTGAGCACAATTCTCTGCTTGCGTGGACTAGCAATAAAAAGACTCACTGACGAGACTTTTACATGTATAGATTCGACCAAAGGCATGTAGAACCGCTGAAGTCATCCTCAACTTCATGCTGGAAACACGGACCCAGCCTGCCTGCTGGAAACCTCCTGACTTCCTACCAGCTTGATGAGGAACAGGGTGAATTCCATTTTGCATTCAAGAAGTATGATTGCTTGATGGTATTTCTAATCTCAGCTAAAACAGAGTGTTTAAAAAGGAAAGATGTATTCTAATTACACTCATCACGCCATCATTCATTAAGAGCTGCATTACCAAATGCCATCATCATTCAACAGCAATAAGTCAGGAAATCTTCCGACATTGAAGCATTTGGCTTCTTTTCCTCTCGGGATGCTAATGAACCCTCTCGGAAGGTTTGTACATGACTGATACACACGAACAGTGCAGTATCACAAATCATTTAAGGCGGAAATGATTTTGTACCATTAACGTAAAACACAACTTTGCTGTATTGGAGCCATTTGGAATTGTTTTCTTGGCTAATGGTCACAACAGATAAACAATGAGGCAGACAACATAAATCTTAACAGTCACAGAGCGCGGCGCGAGCATGTCGCACAAACGCAGCATCAGGAACGCTGCCCTGTGAATGCACCCAACCTCCCCAGAACCGAGCTGCTTCCAGGCAG
>NW_010399478.1:26445-38283 GCF_000710305.1 Buceros rhinoceros silvestris
GCTGCCAGTCAGGAATGCTTTGCAGCAGCACTGCACAGATTCCAACAGCAAAACATTTTGTTCCCGAACCAGACAGGGTTGCTAAGTGACAGCAGCCCTCTTCTCTTCCACATCATTTACAAAACCCAGGCTCTTAAAAACAAGCAAATGAATAGATAAGGGTTCATCAGTCTTACACTTCCCACGTAGTAAATGCGCTGCTCTTCCTGAAGGCAAAAAAAGCCTTTATCCCCACAACATTTAAACTCCAACCTTTCTATCAGCTGGATGCTTTTATGTGTTTATTTTACAACAAACGCAACACCTGAGTCCGATCTAATTTTCTGTAAGATCACAGCGACCAGAAGTCTAACTGGAACGAATGGGAAGCATGCAACTCGAAGCAGGGAAAAAAGCCAGCTCTACAAACTCCATGCCTCAGTTTCACCGTGTGGAAACTGCAAGAGCGCATGACCACAAGACAGCCACAGCAGAGAAGAAAACATCTGGTCAGATCCTTACTCTTCTGAGATGTACCTAAGTCAACAGTATTGTTCCCCATCTACTTCACTGACATCCGTATCTATCTCGTTTTTTCCATAACATTTTCCACGTGTACATTAAAATATGCCTAAGCTTCACATGCTACAGTACAGTATGATCTGTCGGGCATCCCTGCAGACAATGAGAAGATTGATGAGCATTTAAAAAGAACCCCTCCTGAGGCTGCAAAAATACAGAAATGTTTGGGTTAGCTTTTATTTCAGAAACAGACTTCTGCAGTGAATGAAAAACGCCCTAAAAGTTAAGAAATTTGAGAAACTATCTGCTCTAGAATTGCTAGAATTTTTCAAGACAGGTAAAGAGAGGAAACTGTTTTCAAAGTGGTATCAACACCAGTTTTACAAGAGAACTGTTTGCAGGCTTCACTCAGAAGTGGTGAAGGCCCTCCAGAAGTTGGCCACATGGACCTTCAAAGAAAAGATCAGACCTTGCTGCTACAGCTTCAGAAATTCCCCCTACAGCTTCAGCCGCCAGGGGAAGATCTTTCTCATTCTGAGCTGCAAGGAACCCAGCAGAGCACGTTTCCTTATCTCACCCAGACAAACCATTAGAAAATGGAGTGTAAATCAGCGGAGCTGAAAGAAGAACAGGCAGGGGGAAATCTTATCTGCTGGCTTGTCAGCACTCAAAATCACGAAGGCTTAAATTACAGCCACGTCCTTTGTAGCGAAATTTGAGCCCAAGACGCTCTGTGTGTTCTTTCCAAATGGCCTTTTGAAATCCTTCCTGATGTAGTACAAAATGTTTCCTCGTGAGAAGCTCTAGCCTTTTTAATCAAGGAACGTCTCTTCCAGCAGTCAGCCTGTTTTAATGTTGAATCATTGCAAAGTTTAACATTTTGCCTTCAGCAACAGGGAGGATAAACATTCTATTCTGCTCACTGAGGTGAATCTCGGGTCTCTAAAGCAGAATGGATACTCCATAATGAAAACTGCAAATAAAAGGTGCAAATTTTCTGCTCCTGATGATATACTCCAGCTACAGAGAGAGCACCTAGGGGAGCCCAGTACCACACCACATCCCCCCACCCCCAGCCCAGGAAATGGGGAACAATGAGTGGATGTGTCTGTAATAATGGAAAACAGAGGGCTGGTGGAAGAACCAACAGTGTGAACATCTTCAAAAAACTCCAGTTGGTGCCCGTTAGACAATTTTATCATCTGACGATTTTTACAAATAAACACGGGGGGACGAGGATGATGAATCTGGAAAAAAAACCCACACAGATCCATCCTACATCCCTTAACATTTTAACAGCCAGTATCATACATCTCACAGCAAAGCAGGCTGGAATTCCTTGCAGAGGTCAAGCACTGGACAACTTGGTATCTCATAACTCTCACGCCCACCCTCCCTTTCCCTCACCCCCCCTTCTCCAGTGTGGGAGAAGAACGGCCGTGCTTATGGAAACGGATAAATCAATGCAAATGGATAAATCAATGCAAATAAGCAGCGTTATTTCAATACTATTACAACCAACTGCTGCTTCTGTATTTCATGGCTTATATAAAATCAAAGAAAAAGCAGTAGTTTGTTCTGGAAGCTTTACAAGCTAGACAATTTTCTATCTCATAGTTATTTTGAATACATTTTTGAATATATTTTGAATATTATCAGCAAACTCCAAGTAACATACTTAATTACCATCTCAAATAAGAAACTCGCATTGTTCTGCTGCTGTCTACCATGAACAGCAACAAAACCACCTTGTTCCCTTGCTGTTTGCACAATCAATTTCACAGTCTGACACCAGTTCCCACAGATGTTGACACAGCGACTAACAGCCTGCCTGGAGTAAGGCTGCACGTTAAGAGGAGAAACTACCCATTTTGTCTTTAGGAGCTGAAGTCTCGCTACGGAATACAGAACAGACGGGTCTGGTTTGGTTTTAGGCAAAACACTGATTTTTTTTTTTCCTCCTTGATGTTCCATTAAAACTGTCAGCTCGTCGGGAGGAAAGCACAGCCTGTTCTTTTAGCGTTTTACAGGACAGGACAGGACATACGCGGGTGTCTCGCCAGCGTTACCCTGAGTGTAGTTAATGGCTAATCCAGCATTTGTTCAGCCGTGCACTTCAAAAGGCAGGAGAGAGGAGGTGCATAAAAAAGAAAAGGACTGAGCTCTAGCTTCACCACCTCGTTTATGGGGCTGATGAGAGCGATAGTGTATCAGAAGTGTCAACGTTCTAGTGAAAGCTGGCGTGTAAACATTTAAGCATTATGCAACACAGTCAGGCCCTGGCTGGATGTCCCCTCCCGTATCTCTAGCAGTAACAGAAACTGCAGTTCAGAGAAGAAAAAGCTATAAAGTGTCAGATCACAGAATGTAAAATGATTTTAAATGGTCATTAATAAAAGCCTGAACACGTAAAATGCTAAATATGCTCAAGGTCTGAGTAACTCCAGTGGTCTGGGAATAAAAGAGCTAGTCAGAAGGACCTGGCTTCTTGCCAGATTGCCTCGGAAATTATACATGAAGTTTTAAAATTATAAATAAGCCACAGCTTGAGTCGCAATAAATTTTGGTGCCTTGTTTGGCTTTTCTGAAAATATGAAAAGCAGATTATTAATAGCGGGCATGACTGATTTTTTAAGTTTTTTTCCTCCTCACACGTACCTGCTTCCAGTTCCTTGTCCAGGTAGCAAAATCAGTTGGTAGAAACTGAAAATTATTTCCACCTGAGGACCGTGCATGGGCCTTGGTACATGAGCTTGGAGCATCGAGCAAATTCCCAGCGTTGCAAGCTTGTCAGCACATCCAATGCTCACCAGCAACTGTACCAACAGCCACAGCTACCACTGCCCGGTACAGAAGTGGTAGTGGAGAGTGAACTGTCCTCCCCTCGCTAGTGCTGGTCACCATCCTCTGCTGCCTGCGCTGTAGGATCTCTGTGGAGAAGTTAGGCAGCCATCTCCAGCGCTCTTGGATTTCACAGGAATTGCAGTCAACCTGAAAGCTAAGACCTGACCATCCAACATACACTGTCCAGCGCTTTACGCCACCCAGAGGAACTCTTTACGCACCATCAGAGGCCAATAAACAGGTTCATCATTTCTCCATTTCATTATTACGCTGCCAAGACTAGGGCAGGATGTCAGAAGAAACCAAGATGAGGACAACAGGCGGCATGTTCTTCCCCAGCATCAGTTCCATCAGTACAAAACAACGCATCCTAATTAGCGCACCACCTCTCCACAATTAACAGGGGTGATGAGCCCAGAAGGGTTTTACACACAAACCTTTGAGGTCAGGGCAGGTATTTGCTGTGAAGACACAGCTGGAGCATTTCTCATCTCAGGGACCAGGACAGTCACGCTCTTGCCTCTTTCAGTCACCTCATTCACGCATCTTCAAGAACAGTGTCTATAAAATAGCTGAGCAACGCTCCTTCTCATTGAAGTGCATAAATCACCGCGAATGATCCTTCTTAGAAACAGCAGCCTAAAAAAAATGGAGATACCTAGCTTTTTTTTCAGATGGTGTGGTGCCGTTCTTCAAAACAGCTGCAGCAGTAACCTCCTCTGTGGCTTTGGTTACTGTACAGATTAGTAATGCAGGTAGAAAATTATATACCAAGTATAAGGTCATAAAACTTCTATTTTCCCCTCAGGCATTTTTTAAAAGCAGAACACAAGCAAAACATATCTATGTCCAGCATTCTTTTACCCAGTACAAATAAACTGAAAAAAACCGAGCCAACTAAACAGTAAGCACAAAACCCCTGAAGCTTACTAAAAAAATAGTTGATTATAGGACTGAAATAATCAAAGCAGGACAGATACAGAATCACAGACAAGTTATGTTAGAAGGCACCTTTAGGGCAATGGTCTCCAGACTGGTTTGATTCCACAGCCCTACTAGTAAAAACTCTTATAAGCATGAATTCCCCATATATGTATGTTTATTTATAAATTATGTATGTGTACTTCTGAAGTTATAACTATCTTCAAAGTAAAAATAAGTTGTTTAAGACCCTGTCTGGTTTAGTTTTAAGTATCACCAGGGACAAACATTCTCCACCCTCTCTGGACAGGAAAGTGCTTACAGTTCTTACTGCTGAAAACTGGAGAGTTCTCACTATCCAGTTAGAATTTTCCTTGCTGCATCTTTCAACCAGCTTTCGAAGAGAGTGGTTTGATCTGCCTTCTCTTGCTTAGCCTTTAAGCTGAAACAAACCCAGTTCCCTGAGCTTCTTCTTGTGTCATAAGCTCTAGTCCCCTGAATTTTTTGTCTGTTGCTGTTTGTAAATATGTCTTTTGTACTGGGAAGGACTCAGAACTGAACAAAATACTCTAGATGTAACCTCAGATGTGCCAAGTCAGGGAAAATAATCAGTTCCCTTGATGTGCTGGCTGCCATTTTACTAGCCCAGCCTGCACAGTCAACCTCATCACCAGAGGGGAGCACCACTGACTCACGGCCAACTTGCTAGCCACAGGAGCTGCACTGCCCTTTCTGCAGTTGCCCCCTGCCTAGCTGTGTCAAGACTGTACCAAGGCACAGCTACCGTGTTCTAGGTGTCCAGCTTTGTAACTCTCTTTGTTAACTCCACGAGTCAGCCCACTCCTTCAAGCTGTTGACAAAGTCAGCCCTGTGTATCGTCTGATAATGACGGTTTGGCTTTACGGCTGGGCTGGGATAAAGCTGCATCCCATGCCCTCATCCCTGTTAGCATGAACATGTAAAAACCATTAGACCCAGTATCAAACCCTGAGGACCACCATCCATACAGAGATCTCAGCTAAATTTCAACCAACTGACCTTTTAATCCCACCGAACCAGCCAGTTTTTCGTCCACCTTGTAGCCCACAAATCCAGTCCCTGCCTTCCTTAAGGGTATCTTCCTCCCCATATCTAACACTCTTCTTCCATTTTTCTCTGACAAATATGGAAATCTATGCTGACAGCAGGATAAATGACAATAACCGCTCTCCCTTCATCCACAGAGCCAGTTATCTCATCACTGATGCAAAGACTGGCTAAGCATCCTTTGCTGATAGTAAATCCCTGTTGGTTATTCCCAGTCACATGCAGCAGTTCCATTTCTCAAGAAGCTCTGGCTTTCCCAATTCCATCCCTGTATGCCCAGGCAGTATCTCTATACTGCTTCTTAGCAGTGCAGCCCCTCTTCTACCTACTACACTCAAACCTCTTTTAGTATGAGGTCAGGAGCCCTCTGTTCCAAAGGGCCTCCTGCTATGCCTGCTTCTTTCCTTGCACATGGGGACAGTTAGTGTGCTTTAAGACGTCCTTGGAGATCAGCCAGATCTCTCTGCACGTCGGGGCAGCCTTGCACAGGATCCTGCCTGACAGTTTCCCAAACAAGGCAAACTCCACTCTCCGGAATTCCAAGGAATTTATTTTGTTATTTGCCGTCCCCATTTTCTCCAGGGTCTCAAACCCTCCCATCTCATGGCCACCGCAACTAAGGCTGCCACAATCCCATCTCCAGCCAGGACTGCAGGAGTTCTGACCACGACTCTGTGCCGTAGTCCCTTTACGCTGCTGCACCAGTGTAAGGGACTGTGATCCAGGTGGATCTATGACAGCAGCGAGTCCTGATTCTCCAAGGGCTCTCCGAGAAGATCTGAAGCTAGGGAAAAGGTAACAGGTATGTGACACATTAACAAGGAAAGAAAGATTTACTAAAGCTCCCATAAAAGAAGCCAAATCCTTGAGCTGTTACAATCATCCCCACAGAACTGTGCTGTACTCTTGAAAGAACGCGGAGAAAGAAAAACACCACCAAATCTGCGATGCTAAAAACAAAAAAAAGGCATTTATTTAGAACTCGATCAATACCTGGTCCAGCGGAACTTCCACACGAGTATCTTCATCCTCCTGCACTTCAGCTGCCCCCCACATTTCAGACCCCTCCTCTCTGGCTCTGTAAGCATCTTCACCTACAATGGGAAAGACAGAGAGTGGAAGGAGGTGAAGTCCAACCGCGACACTGTGTGGCACAACACTGAACTGCAGCCAGCCCGGTTTCGGGGAGCAGGTTTTCGAGCTGGCCCACCGGTCCCTATGCAGTTCTCTTAATGAAGTTTTCAATCTCCCATTATTGACAATTTGCTGTCATTTCCCTTTTAATAACAAATATTTACATGCTATCCCAATCGGGAAGGCGAACAAAGACTGAACAAACGTCTTGGAAAAGGTCCCATCTTCAAACTTAGCAGGAAAATAATCTTTTTTCTTAATTTCCTTTTTTTTTTTTCTTTTGTGGGTTGCTAAACACAATGCATCTGTTGTAGGACGTTCTGTTGAAATCAAGGCCACCCAGTTTTTGCTGGCAGCATGGTAACTCTTGGACCACCTACACGTACATATCTCATTACAGACCCCCCTTGCCGAGGCAGAGGTTTTGACAAATTCAGCAGTAAAAACACGGAGAGGTTGAGAGTAGCAACAAAACACATCTGAATGGTAGCTCCTTGCACTTTTTCAAATAAACAATGCACTTCACATGTCCCATTCTTCTCAGCTCTCTAAGGGACAGAAGGTTCTGTTTCTCTTACCCGATGTTATCGTCATTGCCTCTTACCACAGACACTCGATTGAGATACAGACCACCACCACATTCTGATAGGAAAATGTAACGTGTTCCTTGAAAGCCACTGTGATGACTCTCCTAATTCAAGGCCTCTCCTTAAGTGCCAAGAAAATAACCCTGTTCTAGTTTCCTTGGCTCACTGAGCTACAAAGGGTTAAACCAGTGTCTCATTTAATACCACCATCATTCCACTTAGACTCTGTAACAACATCTTTGCCTTCAAGATCCTTAAGTCTTTCAGCCAAAATGGGGATTTTGGCTGGCCTCTGCAGGTAAATTCAGGTAAATCTGGTGCAGATGTAATTCTCATCAGGTTTTTCTCCAGCAGGGCAAAAGGAGGAGTACAAGAGAGGTGAACGTGTGTTGGCCTTGGAGGCCAAATTCACAAATTCATCTCACAAGTTTGGGATTCCCAATTTTGAAACACCTCTCCTTAGAAGAGTAGATGAGCCTCCGGTCTATGCTGAATCACCCAGCACAAGGAGACAGACGCGCAGTATTTGCAAAAACCTTTATCGTTAAACCAAGAGGGAGTGAGGGGGCGGGAAGAAGACACTTCTGCCCAGGTCATGCAATCCACTTTCCCATTCGAAACAGTGTACCCAAAAAGCTACTAACAGGGGTCTTTCAATAAGCAAACCCAGAAATCCCCATGGGATTTCCTCCGATTGCGTTCTTACAGGTGTCTGCTCAGAAAGCTGAATCAGAATTCGAAGGGATTAGTTGAGAAGAGCTCTGCACAACCTTCCAGCATCTCTCGAGGACACCACTGCTCACCGTCTCGCACAGAAAGTGCTCTGAAGTCAAAGAGCAGTCCTGCTCTTCCACAGAGCAGAAGATGCCACAACTAGCATGGGATTGACAGGCTGCAACAGGAAAAAAAAACCCCAAACCTTCCAGGACAATATTTTCAGACAACGCTAAAGATTGCTAGCTGGTTTCAGAAAGGATGGCAGAAAAGAAAAAATTATTTAAGCAACTAAGAAAATTGACAACAAAAAGGAAATGAATTATTTTCCTCTGCACAAACATGAGGGTATGGAAAACAAACGGCCAAAACACATGTACCATTAATAGTCAGGGAAGGAAGAAAAACACTGAGGTCTGAAATGTGCCAAAACAGGTGAAGAAAAAAAATGGCACTAACTGAAAATGTTGTAACACTCGAACAAATAAAAAGTTGCAAAGAAAATGGCAAGGAATTATATTAGTCTTACGTTAGGACACGAGCTCTTGTCTTGTGGCACCAGAAGTGAAAAGAAATACAAAAGTTGTAAAAATAATTTATCAAAAATTAAGTGGAACAATAAGAAAAGAGCTTAAAATGTAAATACTATCAGTGTTGCTACTCTACTTCAGCTAGAAGTATTTACATGTTTGGCACGTGAATTCACAAATATCTGGAGGCGGGCAGCTGAGGGAAAGGTCAACGTCGTACTTGTTCATGTGATTCTGTGTCAAGACCTCATCAGCAGGAGTTTGCAGACCACATTCATCACTGTTACCAGTGCTGGGAGTCAGTGCAAATACGTTAGGTTGGGTGATTTTGCTTCCTATTTTAGAACCAATATTTCAGAAATGCTTTGCGGTTTAGGGGGGGAAAAAAGCACAAAAAAATCTTATTGATGCAGTATTTCACATCTCTGTCTCTGAATCATTAGTTTCTACACGTCTCCAAGGGAGGGAAAAACAAGAAGGCATTTTTGAAAACGCTATAAATTATACACAAACCCCCATTTTTGCAAGTCCTCATTCTATATTGTTATGGCTTATATTGCCATCTCTAGTGACGTTAGAAACAAGTAGTGTATCTTTCTGAAAAGAGAGTTCCCAGCGTTTCCGTTAGACAGAACATTCACGCCTACCCCAAATGGCTCATAAAATACCGTAGATTAAACATGTTCCTCATACAAGAGCTAGCTCTGGCTTTCTGTGCCTCAGACGAATTGAGATTTGGCCACAGTCAGGGTCACGGCTACGCCAGGGGCAGAACAACTCTAGAAGGGGGTAAGAAAGGAAGGTAGGTCTAAGCCTTTCAAGTCAAGCTGTGGCATACTCATAGAATCATGGAATTTTTTGTGTTGGAAAGGGATCTTTCAATGTCATGTAAAATGTTAAATGACATCTTTAAGTGTCCCTGCAGTGGGCAGGTTGCTCAGAGCCCCAAGGTCCAACCTGACCTGGAACGGTTCCAGGGATGGGGCTTCTACCACCTCTCTGGGCAACCTGAGCCACTGTTTCACCATCCTCAGCGTAAAAAATTTCTTCCATCTATCTAGTCTAAAGCTCCCCTCTTTTAGCTTAAAACCATCCCCCGCCTTGTCCTGTCACAACAAGTTCTGCTAAAGTCTATCCCCATTGTCCTTAGAGGCCCCCACTAGGTACTGGAAGGCCTCCGACAAGGTGTGCCTGGAGCCTTCTCAATAGGTGCGTGGGGTTTCTGACTTCGGACTTGGCCAAGGTCTATACCATAAAGCAAGCAGCTGGTTTCACCGAGGATGAGAAAAAGCGGTGCTGTATTCCTACAGCACCTCTTCACCTCTGTGACTTTACCAACACAATTTAAGACAATGTTAGCACTGCCGTAAATCACGTTTCTTGCATAACGGCTCTTCATCGTCAGAGTTACCGACTCTGTCCTCTCCCTTACCCACACCAGCTACCCTGGCTCTGCAGCCCCTGAGAATTCATTTGTGTGGAAGGGAGGGAGTCCACTCACCATTCAGGGGAACTTTCCAGGTATTTTATACTTCTGGCTAATCTCCTGATCGGCGCAGAACAGATTAATTACCAGCAGCAGCAAATTTATAAAGCCTGAAAACATTCCGACTGACGTTTCGCCAGACACACGTTACTGGTTGTCTGCGTCCTGGTTGTACGCAGATGTTTGCACACTGTTATACGCAGTGATTTGTGCAGTCGCTCAGTCGAGGATGTACAGGCAGAAACAGTGAGATGGTGTGTCTATAACTGAGCAAACCTGGGCTAAAGTGCAAAGAGCGTTTCCTGTCCAACACCATTCAGTATTTCAGCTGGAATCCTTCTGCACGCTTTGAAGAAAGTTATATGACTTTGTTGGATAGTAATTGAGTCATACACTGAACTAACTCATAAGAAATCTATATATTTTAAATAATTAAGCATGGCAATTAATGGCTTCTACATAAGCTCCTTTCCTAACCAGCATTAACTGTAAAACATTTATTGCAGCACAAATTACAACATTATACAGTCGTTAATGCCCTTCAAGTTTTACACTGATTGAAGTTTAGCACTAGGAATAAAAAAAAAAAATCGTTGTACTAATAGCCTGCCCTGAATATTTTATGGAAATCAGAGGCATTTATTAACTGCAAGGTCTGAATGTAAGCAAGGAAGTTAATGTGGCTGCAAAAAAAAAAAAGTGACTTACCACAGAGGCTGCCTCATAAAAACATTAAGTCAAATTAAAAACAAAATATGAAAAATTTGTGGCTCTTTAAATTGAATAATTGCCATGAGGAATAGGGGGGACATGCATTTACGCCTGTCTACAACATCATTTTCTTTTTTATTTTTTTGCTTGGTATTTGTTTGCTGGTTTAATGTCACAGTATCACTGTCGTACGCGGCCCATTTCCAAGAAAGCGCCACAGCCTTGGTGAAAGGTTTGCCTGCGTGTGCACAACCGTGACTCCTGTCATCAAGGAATGGAACTAAAAAGAAACTGGTAGCAATATACATGTGAAACTGGTGGGAATACTAAAAAAATAAGTGTTTTTCTTCGCCTGATGCTGTTGCAGCCTCAGGCTCCTAAGCAATTAGTTCCTCTCCAGAAAATACTGGCTTTCTAATAAGATTTTGCACCATTACAGATTGCTGACATCTGACTACCTCAACAGAAACTGCAAAAGGGGCTTCTAGAGGTTGATCTTTTATGCAGCAGGGTCCTTCACTGGGAGGAAACGTGGTAATGCAAGAGCGAAGGAAAAGCTGCCTCAGACAGCTGCCACAGCTCAGTCATCTTTATCTATAAGCACCAGAAAAACATGCATGACTGCATGTCATAATGTGAGGATTTTTTCTTCCTTCTCCCTGCTTTGGTCATTCACCGCATTTATTCACCATGCCTCTAAGCGTCTAATTTGTACACTTATTTAAATGACAGATCGTTAAGACTATTTGCATTTTGAAATTAATAAAGCAGCTCCTGCTCAGCCACAGCTTTTTTAATTCCAAGCCTGTTCCAGAACTCAGCCTTCTCTTGGGTACAGCGGGGTCCTGTGGGCTAAACTGTTACGAAATGCAAAAGCCCCGAAACATCTGTCCTGGTCCAGTTGTTCCAAACCGAGCACCAGTATGTTCACGCTCCAGCCCACACGGCTGTGCTGCTCCCAGGTCCTCTTTGCCCGTTTTATGCTTTGCAATTGATTTTACTAAAAGCAAACCCAAAGACACTCACCGGCTCAGAGAAAGAGGCTGCAAGGTTTACCATCACCTAGCTCCCCGCTGGCACTAGTATATTCTGGCTGCCATGATTCAGCACTGTAAAGACACGGTCTAAGAGCAACGAGTGACCTTGTTTTATCGCCTCGTACCCGAGGAACAAACCTACTGGCCCTGTAAAATCTCTGCAAGTAAGAAACAAGATGATCTCTCTCTCCGCAGCGCAGTTTACTGCCTGCTTTGACAACACAGCAGTGTTTTAACTGTGTTAAACTATGTTTTAACCAAAGAAAGTTTTTTAATCCTAGAAGTTG
>NW_010399478.1:38478-51599 GCF_000710305.1 Buceros rhinoceros silvestris
ATTCAGAAGTCCAGGTTTACCCTCTTTGGCAAGTTCATAAACCAAGATGCTGATAACTACATGTGCTAAACCCCACATTTCCGGTTGCAATTACTGTTACATATAATTAAATATGACTTAGGTTTCTACCAGCGCAGTGAGAGTCCAACCATGACATTAACAGCATGTCCTACAGGTTACAAAAACCAAAGCACCAGCTCAGCGTCTACAGGATTTGCTTTAAGAAGTGGCGAATTTAAATCTTGCACAAAGAGCTTTCAACAGTAAGAAATTCTTTAGTCATCCTGATTTGAGAGGATTATGACATGTAATATGAACGGTGAAATTCTCAGTGTATTAAAAAAAAAACAAACCAAAAACATTTAAAGCAAATACATTCCCAACTAAACTCTGCTGGAAGATTAGGTTAAGCTTTAAATACGCTATAAGCATAATTCTTCAGACGTTAAGTCCCAGGAAACAACCGCTTTCAAAGAGTCTGGCACTCAGATGAGAAGATTCCACATAACTGCTAAATTGTCAGGGAAAAGGACAGCAAAGAATATGGGATACATTTTCTACTATGAGTATTTTTCTTTCTAGCTATTTCCGTACACTCCAAAATGTGCATGTGTAAACTCACTGTGCAGTTCATTGATTTCAGATTAAAATAAATTAAACCCACACCACTGACAGCCAAATGCAGTCAGCTAAAATGCCAAGGGTCTTTTTCACTGTCCCTGAGGAAAAAAAAAATTAAAATCGTAAAGATGGCAATAAATGCTTCCCTTATCCAATCCAAATCTGCAAAGCCTTTGAAGTTGAAGGCATTTTTTGGAATAAAACTGCAAGGCCAACTGAGGAACTGCAATAAGCCTTCAAAGTTCACAATGGAGCTGTACTGAGCAAAGAAGTACTCGAGAGCAACCACTATCACTCGTCCTGGAGCTGGCTTCTAGCTCACCATCAAAAACACATCTCCATTTCAGAGAAAGAGTTCTTACTCTAAAATGAAACTGGAAAGGTCATAATTCAAGGCAGGAAGATATGCGATACATCCAATACACCTGACATCATGCCTAGCCAATCTGATAGCCTTCGATGGTGGCATGACTGGACGGGTAGGTGGGGGAGAGCAGGGAACGTTACTGTCCTGGGTTCGTGGTTTGTCACGGTTTGTGACAGTTACCTCCCCTGACTTCAGCACGGCTGAAATCTCCTGACACTCTAGGGTCTGGCTATTAGCTCAAGGGGCCTGGAGCATCTCTCTGACAAGGAAAGGCTGAGAGACCTGGGACTGTTCAGCCTGGAGGAGAGAAGGCCAACGGGGGATCTGATCAACAGTGATCAGTATCGAAAGGGTGGGTGTCAAGAGGATGGGGCCAGACTCTTCTCAGTAGTGCCCAGTGACAGGACAAGGAGCAATGGGCATAAACTGGAACACAGGAAGGTCCTGTGTTACTTCCCTCAACACATCCACTTGTTTCTCAGATTCCCCACTGACAGAGTTGTATTCACTGGGCTCACACAGGTGATTTGACTCATGAGGCTCTCAAAGGAAAGTTTTTGAAGAAGACTACTCTGCTGCCTACCTCTGTTCCAAAATGGACATCAAGCAGCTAAGAACTTCCACCTCCTACCTGCAGATAGATAATTTGGTGGAAATACTCGATCCAGCTCCTGTGCTCTATTTAACTTACATAGACTCATGGGTGAAAAATATTCAGCTAATGAGAAGTAAAGAAACACACTTGATAGCAAAACAGGCTCCCAAGTCACAAAATAACACGCCTTTGGCAGTAAGTTTAACATCATCACAAATCACACAGCAGTTCAGTTCCTTCAAATAACAAAGGACAGAAATAGGGTGTCACGCTGAGCTCTGCAACCTTGTATTTTTATAGTCCAACTGGCTTTCTGTCAAGGGCAGTGTTTGACATGGAGGGTTGGCTAGGCAGGAGGATACTGAAGTTGCCGCAATCCACACTAGCAGCTCACTGCTCCTACAGCGTGGCCTGTGCTTCAGGCACGCTCCATCTTGAGGTATGACCTCAAGAAAAAATGCTCAGGAGCCCACAGCTGCATAGAAGATGATCCTGTGGGGTCAGTAGAACATATTTTCTTTGAACTACTCCACTACAGGCTACCTAAGTCCTGACTACAGCGGAGCTCCCCAAGCAGGGTCAGACTGGAGTGAAAAGAGCTTTGTTCCGTTTTTATGAGAGCTGTGCTTCTCCCCCAAATTCTGCCTGCAGGTGCTGCAGGCTCTCACAAGCAGATGAATATGGGCAAAGAAGGGCGAGAGCAATTTTAGAATCCTTCACATCCCATGTGGAGATGTTTTTTCCAAGAGCTTCTGAGTCTCCAGAGGGAAGCCTGCTGTTCATTTACATGGGAAAGAACAATGAGAAGGAACATACAGTGACAGACTTTGGGTTACCGAACACGGCGTGATGTGTTAACTCCTCCTTTACATTCACAGGATTCTACAGAAAACAAATAAAACACCTGCCTGCATGCATAAAACCTAGAAGAGCTGTTATCTGAGTAACACACAACCTCCCGTTAGTAGATTGCTCAAGAATAGCTCCAGCTGTAAAACTACCACATCAATAATACAAAAGAAAAATAATTAGAGAAGAAATGCCATCTCCAGAGAGTCTCAAAAGTAAGGGTAAGTTTAAACAATTGCAGCTATAAACCTTGACGTTTCCTCTCTCTCTCAAAGGCATTATTGCATCGTAGGAAAATGTATGCTAAGCACGCTGAAGCACTCAATTTCAAAGTCATTGAGCGGTGTTAGGTACCACTAACGATCTTATAGGTGTATTTTATTGCTTAATGTTAATGATGAAATAGATGATTTTTTTCTGCCACATTAATTATTTCAGTATGAAACAATTTCCTGTATTTTTGTGCCACAATCGTCACAGCAGCACATTAAAAAGTTCTTGTATCCAGTCACTGCTGGATTAAACATTGTGAATTTTTAGACTTTGCCACTATATGCGTAAGGTACCCAATTCACCAGGCTTCAGAAAGAAACTGCACTCCATGTAGACTCTTCAGATAATGAAAAAACAAATCATTTGATGTGAATGCCTTGCCTGTTTCCTGTGGTAGCAGCAGTAACAGCTATTATCAGTCTTCCTGCTCGGCCTCCTCTCCAACGCTGCGCCTCAAACACTACCCACTTCCAGAAAGACTTTTCTATGTCTCTTTAAATGGTGACACATGCCACTTGCCTCAGTGGGTCAAAAGAAATGTCAGGTGTTTCACCAACAGCATCAGCTGCTGTCCAAAGGCTGTGTACCTCTGCCAGTCTGTCAGACCTCAGACGAGTCAAAGAATAAACTGGGCACAGAGGCTGAGCTACCCTCTCTTATGATGAGACACATCCACTCCAGAACGCGGCTCGGGTGTATCGCTTGGCTACCATGACATGGCAGCAAGCACAGCTCTGCCTCTTCCAGCGAGGGGAAAACTCCAAACCAGACAAACATCTCTGGATTTTAAAGGACCTGGAGCACTTCCTCACAGATTTCCAGCCAAAGTAACTGCAGGGAAAGAAAAGGAACAAGAGGGATCTCTCTGTAGTGCTCCACGCATCCTTCAGATGTTTCCCATGCACTGATAATCCACTTATGTAGAAAAATGCGATAGCAAAGAAGTGTTCCACTAAGAGCTAACAGACTCAGAGCAACGCTCATGATTCCTCATGTGAAATGGTGGGTGTAGAGTATTAGCTGCTGTTACCAAGGGCTTGTAAAGCAACGTGCCAGAAATGGGACACCGTCATTTTGCTCTTGGCAACAGAAAAATTTGTGTCATACTTACTGCGAAGTACTAGGGAAAAAAAATGGAAGGAGACAATAAATAAATAAAATATCATTAAATTTAGTTTCAATCACATGGCAAAGGAATACATTTAATAATGAATTTAATACTGAACTAGAATGACGTAATGATAAGGATGCATCCCCTGTTAAAACACAAGCAGGGCTGAAAATCACTTTGAAGAGTTGCCTTGGGATGAGAAGCTTAAGGAGACTGACTCCTGGGATATTTTCCACTTGATCTGGCTGGAGAAACATTAGGGAATTTAACTGGGGAAAGATAAGTCTGTAGACATTCGTGAATCTGCAGTTGCCACTGCAGTGGGCATAAAGACTCACAGGAGCAGCGGGTGGTTTGGTTTCTCTGCTTGGCCAAAGGAAACAGTTCTAATTGGCTTAGTACACATCTCCTCTTGACCAGCGAGCCACTGAGAGCAGGGATTGCATGCACCAGAAAACCGTTACATGGCTCTGGATTTCTCATCCCAGACTGTTGTCTGAATTTAACCCAGAGACTTCATCTCCCTCAGCAACCGCCCGCACGACCAGCTAGGTCTGCAGAACAGCACAACTGCCCAATGCCACTTCTGCTAACAGGTCCTCAGAGATACAGAGGAGCACAAAAAGAACAGAGAGCTTCTCCCAGCATTTACTTCAGCTCAAACCAGAGAAACAGCTGCACTGAACAGCTTCTAGTTACACAAGACTCACAAAGCTTGGAAAAGCTGATGTGAGATGCAAGCAGTCACTTCTTCAATGAACTTCGTGGATTTCCAACCATTTCTGTGAGCAGGTGGAGCAGCAATAGTGCTACACATGGAAAGGTAAATAGCTCCCTATATTGGTCTGCTAGCTACCAAAGTGAGATTTGTCTCTTAGTCACTGCCTGCTGAAAGGAGAGAAACTATTGCTGCTTCTAGTACTCCTCCCGCCCCGGGAAATGAAAGAAAAAAGAAAATCAGAAACCTTTGGTAACCTAATGCAAGGCTGACAAAGGCAAAGAACTATTTTCTCTCACGTTGGCAAGAGGGGTCTGTTTGCTCCCAGGAAACACCTGTAGAAACTTTACTTACAACAATCCTCAGGCCAGAAACGTAGAGAAAATCACCATAATGGCACTATACCAGTCAGAAAAAGTTGTGTGGCTTGGCAGTTCTTAATGTAAGAGGTCTGACTGAGACCAGTCGAGTCACCAGAGCAGCTCAGTGATCTGAGCAGGAGACTAAATCAGAACACATGGATTTTGAGCTCTAAAGAATTCTATACCAGCACTTCGCAACAGAAGCCAATGCACCCGTTTAAAAAAAATAGAAAACGTAGCAACGATTTAAGATATCCAAGGTGTGCAACAGCCTAAATGCAAACGCCTTTCCCTGTATTCTTTGCTTCTTACATAAAGATTCTGAGCCTTTACAAATGGTAAGCCAAGCCTGCAAGGTCCCCTCTGAGAGGACAGCTCTGCTAGTCTCTCCTTCATATGTTCTTAGCATGCACCACTCAACCTGTAAAAAGTGGGGACACAGCATCATGATTTCAAGGAGAAGAATATATTCAGTCATTTCATGAGCTACAAAGGTCAAACGTTTCCAGACACTTTCGTTCTAGTGTAATTCTTCAGTAAGAAAAGAAAATCTACCAAAAAAGAGCTGGCTAAAACTGTTTCCACTTACCAGCAACAGGACAGACTGGTATTTGAATCAAGACTAGAATAAGCCTGAAATTCAACAAGCTAATTCTTGAAAAGACAATTATGTTACAAAAGACTATATTTCATTGATCTTTTAAAACCCCAAATTACAAAGCTGCTCCTGACTCAAAATAAAATTACAGCTCATGATTCATGTTGTTGGATGACAACCCTTTATTGTTATAGCACACTTAACAATCGACTCTTAAAGAGCAGTGAGAAGAAAATGGCAGGTGCTATGAAAAATATAAAGTAGTTTAACTTCCAGGGTACACACTAAAACCCTGTAGCCTCCTGCGGTATGTCAGTGAAGCCAAGAACGTGGCCATGATGCAAGGTGCATTTCCTAAGCAGGAGGAATTTTTGTAAGTTCACTTAGCCAGAGTAAACAGACAATTCAAGACCTATATAAGCATATTATTGCACTACCGCACTGTTTTAACTGAGGATCAAAAGCCACCACGCTACAACAGAGTTTGTCTGGGTACCTACCGTTAACCTGAAGGACTCCTGTGGAAGCTGTTGCTCTTACTGTCTGTTTCACTTTTGTAGAGTTGTTAGAACCGTGTCGTCTGGACACAGAATCCTCTGGATTCTGGCTTTTGTTGTCTTTCCCTTTGGGAAGCTGAGGTGAGGAACTGTTTTCTCCTGGGTCGCTGGATCCAACAGTAGATTTAGATTGTCGATCATTTCCCTGAAAAGCAGCATACGCAATTATCACTGATGAAAATGACAATGTTTATTTTCTGCAATTTCAATATTATTTCACCCTTTTAACACTCAGGATTGGTACTGGGTGGTAAAACAGCATATTCATTTACAATCAGTACGGTTAAGTGAAAATGCAAACTACCCAGAAAACTGCAACTATCTCATCAACTTACTCTATGAGCCAACTCATCACACGCTCCTCACAACTCCCAGAAGAAAATAACGTATTTATTATACAGAAGTCCCCTCCAAGACTCCCGTTCTCAGCAGGCCCCAGCTGCCCCGTGCCCGGGTCTGTGATGTCCGGAGGTAGAGCAGCGACTCTTTCACGGGCACCCCCTTGCCGTGGGGAAGGAGCTTGTGTGCCCTTGTGAGGTTGAGAGCTGTGCTGGTGGTGGCATGTGCCTCCGGTGGGGTCTCCCAGGCCAGACAGGTCTCAGCTGAAGGGTCAGACACAGTGTGTCCACGGGCAGGATGGGCTCACTAGCCTTCGGGCAGCCATCCTAGGAGAAGGACAACTCTGACTGCAGACCCGGGCAGATGGAGCTCGTTTAGCCCTGTAAGGCATCCATCATCTCAGAGAAGGACACTCTAACCAAACCTACGACCCGAGGACTTCGCTGTCACCGTCCAAGCTCGCCAGGCCCTGGCAGATGAACCTCAGGTGTAAAGGGTGGAGCCAGTTCCACACACGCTGCGCCTCACCTAAAAAACCCACCGCGCAGCCCCGAAGGGTGCACTCATCGCTTGCAGCGAGCGTGGGAACAGCCCTTCCCAGATCTTCGCTCGTGAAGCCAAGCCATGACGATGATACAGACGTAATGCTTTATTTGATGAAAGAATGTCATATGATATACGGCTATATCTCATTGTGCATGTGTGTGGAAACCCAGAGGATATAAACTTGTGAATAATTCATTGCCTCTGTAAACGAGACGTGGGCATTAATCTAAGCATCAAGAACAGCTGAGGAGGACGACAGCCTTCACATGGCAGAAACCGTCTGCCAAGTGGACACTAAGAAAGGGGATTGCCCACACATCACCTCCGAGTCACCTCCAAGGGCACCAGCCAGCAACTCTGCTTGCTCTGTGGTGTATCTAGAAACAGAATCAGAATCTTGGCCCTTTATTTTTACAGCTTTGATGTAGGTATGATCCTGAGAGTCCTAGCCAGACATTTTCTTATTTATACACGTTTTTCTTCAGTCTAATTTCTGTTCACAGTCAACATTGTTAAAACCTGAACTGTATTGCAGCTGCTCTTTTGGGTGCTGTTTACATCATTCTGGGCTGTATAAAGGCTTTATCAAGCAAACACCCTCATCGTTGCCTCTGATGAGAGGTGGTCAGACTCCTACTTTCACAGTCCTTCCTAATCCAGTTCTGTCAAAACACTCCACATAACAATGAAACGCTCAAGCAGATCAGGGCAGAAAACCTTACCAGTGCCTGGAATCATTCACCTCATCACAGACAGCTGAGTCCCACCATACAAACAGATTCTGCGTCATGTTTTGCTTAGAGCAGCTGCAAGAACCGTTCATGCCACTTCAGAACTGGCCTGCCAGGAAGGCCTTTCGTCCTGCAATGGTCATGGACAGCCCGTTTCACCTCACTGCTGAAGTTAAAATGTAACACTAGATAAAATCAAAATCTTCCAGAAAAATAACCCCTGAACAAAACCCTGCATCTCTTTAAAAACTCCTGCACGTGTTATTACATAGTTTTCATATAATCAGTAGAAATCAGTCCTGTTCAAAATATCTTCCTTCAGTACCAGCTAATCTTCCATTACCTGCCAATACCACCAAATCTACCACTTATCCTTCCTCTCTAAAGACAAACAAGGGCACGGCGATATTTCAGTCTCTTCTGACTCAAACCGCAGACTGTCATCCTCCCGTGCAATAATACTAACAGACTGTAGACATCAAATTGAAGCAAATAATAGCATGATTTATACCAGTTCAAATGTTGCGTTAGATATTTAGGAGCAGTAATACACATTCTTGCCTCGAGTTTTGACATTTGTAATCAGTGTGTGTTACAATCCCAATAGAAAAAAGGGAATATTCAATTATTTTCTGCACACGTCGTTAAGTAATTGTGGAAAAGGCAAGAAGCTGTTAATGAGTTATTTTTACAAATGCTGGAATTGCAAAGCTCACACTGTAAGAACAAACATCACTTGGAAGTACGTTCTTTGGTGAGGTTTTGTCTTCTGAATTTGAACCGGATGGAACAGAGACTTCCATATTTTATGGCTTATTTGTTTAGCGGCTCCAGGGTTTTCCATTTTGCAAACAGTGAATGGACATGACCAACTACCACAACTCTAACCACGGACTGCGCGTCTGACTCTCCGCTGTCTTGTACTTCTTCAGTAAACTGCACTTGCACAAACTCGGGGCAGACAGACACTTACATTCCGGTCTGTCACTGTTCTACACCCACACCGGGCTTGCTTTGTACACAGGCAAATAGCTCTCCAGCACACAAAGCAGTGGAGGCTCAAGCTCTGTATTTAAAGGTTAGCAAGGACAAAACACAGACGGGAAGCTGCGCTAGGGCCGTATTTGGACTCAGCGTGCAGAAACACCGTTTCTTCTGCCAGATGTTTTGTAGAAGGTTCTGTGGCTTTCCTTTAGGTCTATAATTTGAGCTTTAAGGGAAAGACCTCAAGGCAGCAGTTATCTTTGCCGTGGAAGTGGTTATAAAAAATAAAGCAGCCATTACTGCTGTAATCTTTTCTGAGATTTCTTTTGTCTAACAGACACAGCAAATAGGTACAGGTTCATCAGGCTTTAATAAGCATACTACCAGGTGGCTGTGGAATTCCTCTCTTCAGATTTCATGAAACCCCAAAGGACAGGGACTTTCCATCTGCTGGAATTGAGCAAAATCAGAAACAAACTTCTTATGGCACTTGATACTTACGCTGCCCTTAGACTTCCGAGATGCCCCAATCGGAGGTAGCACAGAGGCTTTGGAACTGCAGAGATAAGGCACGAGTTAGAATCGCATACGCTGTCACTACCATAGACGCTATGTCATATCTAAAACCACCTGAGGGAACACCAAGCTGGCTACGGCAACAGAGTTCACCCTTTCACTCACTGCGCCTTTCCGCTAAGAGCCACTCATCTCCAATCACTAGGCTATATTTAAAAGCATAGTCAAAGAAATGCATTACATTTCCCTACTGTGTATAGCCATCTACTGAGACTTTGCAGAGCAGATTTCAGTGAATTACTGTGTGAAAGATCCTTACAACTGTTACAGTGAAAAGTTCCAGCTATTTCAACAAAACTCTGCTTACATCAATTGATCGACATCGCTTTTCTCTATCCTTAAATTCATTTGTGGTAAATACTGTTTCCCAAGCCACTTTCAAGTTATTCACATTGTCACCCACTAAAAAACCTGAATAATACATCTGTTTATATGCAGAATACAGGACAAATCCTTCACATTACACCAATTTGTGGGACAAATCGCCATTTCTTTCTGTTTATTTCAGTAAAACAGCTCTCCAGTTTCATGTTTTCCACAGATACTAAAAGGCCAAGTTTCTCCTTACAGACCCCTGGTTTAGGAGCCTATTTTGTGATAATTCCAGCCTACAAAAAATAGACCCAAAGATAAAGCATTCTTAAGGGAGTACATATACCACAAAATGTTATTAAAGAAGAGTAGATCTAGGCTGGCATAGCTGCACCTAATCTCATTCAGCTGCACACGTTTGATTCCCAGGAGAAAAACAAATTAAGCCAAGTCAAAATAATCCCTTCTCTGACATTAATTTTGTGATACATAATCAATGGCATGTTTGTGAGGTGAAAGTCTTCTAAAATTTCCATTTTCTCTTTTGTTTTTGTTATCTTAACTTTCTCAGAGGCTGACAATAAATTTTTGCATCCCTACTAACCCATCCGTCCCTCCCTCCCTCCTCCTCGGAATGATGATTTTGTACTTTTACTGGTGGTGCGTTGTAAACAAATCGACACACTCGATTGAGAGAATATCACACCCCTCTACAACTTACCCCTGGGGCCGCCTCACTGTAGATTTGCTAAACAGCAGATCACCATATGGCAACTTCTTAAACTTTTCTCTGCCCACGGCAACATAAATTTGCCCGTTCTCCAAGTCTGACCCGTTCTGAATGAGTTTTCCATCTAAAGTATAAAGTCTGAAAAATATGAAGATGCTCAATATAATAAACCTTAACATTCAGTTGGGAGTATTAAGAGCGTTGAAAGCCACATTAATCTAAATCACTAAAGCACGTTGGATTTCCAGGCGTGACACCAAATCAAGTATAGTGGATGCCATACAATGATCAGTTGCTACATGAAAAACAAAGACCAAGGAAAGACAAAGCAAAATAATAACCTAAATCACAGTGAAACTAATAAAGTATGAAGCGTTATGAGAGATGAAACACTCATCATTTCTAAAACTAAGTTTATTACTATGTACTTAGAAGGTCTTTAATGCCTTTCCTCTGATAACTCGCAAGGGATCTATTCCATGAGTTCCTGATCCCTCTTACGCTAAGTTCCACCTGCCATCTGTGCTCTGGGAACTAGGAAGCTGGGAAGAACTGGGCATTCGTGGCCCCACGACTGAACACCCAGGAGCTGTCCACCTAACGCAGGCTGATAATACCGCGCTTATGCTGTACGGATCAGGAGGTCGGAACATGGTTGTACCTGGTGGGGTGAGGCTGGGGGTGGCAGGAATCACAGAATCGTCTGGTTGGAAGAGACCTTTAAGCTCATCGAGTCCAACCGTTCCCCCTGCACTGCCAGGGTCCCTAAACCCTGTCCCTCAGCACCACAGCCACACGGCTGTTAAACCCCTCCAGGGATGGGGACTCCACCACTGCCCTGGGCAGCCTGTTCCAGCGCTTCAGGAAATATAATAATACGCTATAACAAGCAGCTGTGTGTCTTAGGCACCTACAGTCTACTACACCAGCTAGGTTTTTACCACAATAATTTCTTTTCTACAGTTTACCAACTGTATCTCTCTTGAACTGGGGAACCCAGAATGGGACACAGTGCTCCAGAGGTGGCCAGATACAGGCTAACAAAGGGGACAGCAAAGACATAACCTGTGGGACCAATATCCCCAGATTCCCAGTTACCGATGCACCAGGTACCTGCCGGTTGCTGTACCCCATCCCCGTGCACAACCTAGCAAGCAGAAAAGCTGCTTTCTCAGTGTCTGCTCTCATGAGATGTCTCTTCTCTCTTGCATCCCTCTTCTGATGGGGATGATCCCTAATTTTTTTAAAAAGCAACATGTGAAACTGCATAAGACTTGGCAGCTCTTTGTGTCTTTTAATAACATGGAAAAGAAAACCTGCTGCATACATAGTGCAGGTTCTTGTAATTGCACTTATCCTCTTTAACGAGAAATTATCTTTCCAGCATCAGTGATCTCAGAGAACCTCCCCTAATGCCAACATAGTTCCAGTAAACCCCAGCAATTAATATGTAACTTATTACAGAACAATGATCACTTTACTAACATATTTAATAGGTATTCCTAGTGTTTTGGGGAAAAGACAATGAAAACTGGGTTAATAGAAAACCAGAAAAAGGAAAACATTAAGTAATTCAGGAAGTCATGTATATTATCTTATTTTTTAAAGTATTAAAGCTGAGCACTGAGGGGAACTTCTCCAAAGCCATCTGAGCTGTGTACAGAATGATTTATGCCTGCATGTACATCACTCAAGGAGCAACGCCAAGTAGTGAGAATAAAATGCGCAAGGTTTTTACAATCTGTTAAACAACCCGAGAGCAGAAAGAATTGGTGTGTTGTAAAAGGCTGAGAGTTACACTCGCTGAGAATCAGATCCAGAAAGCTGCAACACGTGTGTAGGTCTACTTTGCTGCGAGTAAAATTGCTGCATGGCCAGATAATAGGAGTAGAGAAAACAAGGCTGGGAAGAAAAATCAGATGAGAGCTAATAGTCAACAGACAGCGTTACCTTAATGTCTTATCATCTGCATCAGCTCTGGGAAAGCAACAGAGAACTGACAGACTACCTTATCGTCACCGATCGGGGCGGCAGGGGTGGGGAAGGGGGATGTTGCGAGCGCAGCCTCAGACATTGCGTAAGCTGTGAGGAATGATTTTCCACAAAGGGCCCCTTCCCATCCAGGAGGGGATTTCTGCAATGTGCTCTGCGTGGGGCGGCGCTGGAATGTCAGCGATTTGCCTGCACGCACCGCGGCAGCCTGCGCACACAGCAACGATTCTCGTGGAAATCGCAGGTATCCTCTTGCTCTAAAGCTTGCAACCAGGACCAAATCCTGGTTTAGAGATCTTACTTTACACTGGAAAAGCCTGAAGGGACTGAAACTCACCTATCCAAGAAGTCACCTGGGGTGACATTCCTGGGGTACCACAGCAACTCAGGCCAGCTGAGATACTGGAACCAGCAAACCCCCAACGACAACTTTGGCTGAGCTGGCTGAGTATAAAGCACGTCCTAGTCACAGTGCAGGCCTTCAAAACCCAAAGAACCTGTAAACATTTCCTTGAAACTGTTTGCCCCAGTGAATTTAAAGAACTATCGAAATTAAAAGGTAACACAGATCACATCTATTATTGCAGATTCCAAACATCTTCACCAACTTTACCATGCCTGTTTATTTTAAGCTGACGTGCAACTTAATTATTAAATGTATTGCATTATTACTGTATAATGACATGCCTGCTAACTAAATATTTACTCAAAATAACATCTGAAACAAATTGAGGTTTTTCTTCATTTAAAAAGCAGTTGAAATGAAAGCTGAAGGTTACTTGGAGTCAGTATATTTCCATCCCATGCTCTTTTAATGTATTTTACTTTTGTAATAGTGGAATTGCCCGTGAAGCAGGAAT